>NW_028163610.1:0-26190 GCF_964263955.1 Coregonus lavaretus
GGGGGATGGAGCCACGTCCCACACTGGTGGAGGCAGCCACGGATCCACATCTCTTCATATAGTAGGGAGAACTAACACTAGAGATGGGATTGGAGCATGGCCACGGCTCCTGACAATAAAACTTCTTAGAGGAGACTAGCCTAGAGAGGATGAGCCCACGAGCTATCTCAGAGTGGATGGAGCAGCCACGGTCCCACAACACTTCATATAGAGGGAGAACTAACAACTAGAGAGGATGAGCAGCCACGGTCCCCACAACACTTCATATAGAGGAGAACTAGCAACTTAGAGAGGATGGAGCAGCCACGGTCCCACAACACTTCATATAGAGGGAGAACTAACAACCTAGAGAGGATGGACGCAGCCCACGGGTCCCACAACACTTCATATAGAGGGAGAACTAGCAACTAGAGAGGATGGAGCAGCCACGGTCCCACAGCACTCAAATAGAGGGAGAACTAACAACTAGAGAGGATGGAGCAGCCACGGTCCCACAACACTTCATATAGAGGGAGAACTAACAACTAGAGAGGATGGAGCAGCCACGGTCCCACAAACACTTCATATAGAGGGAGAACTAGAGAGGATGGAGCAGCCACGGTCCCACAACACTTCATTAGAGGGAGAACTAGCAACTAGAGAGGATGGAGCAGCCACGGTCCCACAACACTTCATATAGAGGGAGAACTAACAACTAGAGAGGATGGAGCAGCCACGGTCCCACAACACTTCATATAGAGGGAGAACTAGAGAGGATGGAGCAGCCACGGTCCCACAACACTTCATATAGAGGGAGAACTAACAACTAGAGAGGATGGAGCAGCCACGGTCCCACAACACTTCATATAGAGGGAGAACTAACAACTAGAGAGGATGGAGCAGCCACGGTCCCACAGACACTTCATATAGAGGGAGAACTAACAACTAGAGAGGATGGAGCAGCCACGGTCCCACAACACTTCATATAGAGGGAGAACTAACAACTAGAGAGGATGGAGCAGCCACGGTCCCACAACACTTCATATAGAGGGAGAACTAGCAACTAGAGAGGATGGAGCAGCCACGGTCCCACAACACTTCATATAGAGGGAGAACTAACAACTAGAGAGGATGGAGCAGCCACGGTCCCACAACACTTCATATAGAGGGAGAACTAACAACTAGAGAGGATGGAGCAGCCACGGTCCCACAACACTTCATATAGAGGGAGAACTAACAACTAGAGAGGGAATGGAGCAGCCACGGTCCCACAACACTTCATATAGAGGGAGAACTAACTAGAGAGGATGGAGCAGCCACGGTCCCACAACACTTCATATAGAGGGAGAACTAGCAACTAGAGAGGATGGAGCAGCCACGGTCCCACAACACTTCATATAGAGGGAGAACTAACAACTAGAGAGGATGGAGCAGCCACGGTCCCACAACACTTCATATAGAGGGAGAACTAACAACTAGAGAGGATGGAGCAGCCACGGTCCCACAACACTTCATATAGAGGGAGAACTAAGCAACTAGAGAGGATGAGCAGCCACGGTCCCACAACACTTCATATAGAGGGAGAACTAACAACTAGAGAGGATGGAGCAGCCACGGTCCCACAACACTTCATATAGAGGGAGAACTAACAACTAGAGAGGATGGAGCAGCCACGGTCCCACAACACTTCATATAGAGGGAGAACTAACAACTAGAGAGGATGGAGCAGCCACGGTCCCACAACACTTCATATAGAGGGAGAACTAACAACTAGAGAGGATGGAGCAGCCACGGTCCCACAACACTTCATATAGAGGGAGAACTAGCAACTAGAGAGGATGGAGCAGCCACGGTCCCACAACACTTCATATAGAGGGAGAACTAGCAACTAGAGAGGATGGAGCAGCCACGGTCCCACAACACTTCATATAGAGGGAGACTAACTAGAGAGGATGGAGCAGCCACGGTCCCACACACTTCATATAGAGGGAGAACTAACAACTAGAGAGGATGGAGCAGCCACGGTCCCACAACACTTCATATAGAGGGAGAACTAGAGAGGATGGAGCAGCCACGGTCCCACAACACTTCATATAGAGGGAGAACTAGAGAGGATGGAGCAGCCACGGTCCCACAACACTTCATATAGAGGGAGAACTAACAACTAGAGAGGATGGAGCAGCCACGGTCCCACAACACTTCATATAGAGGGAGAACTAGCAACTAGAGAGGATGGAGCAGCCACGGTCCCACAACACTTCATATAGAGGGAGAACTAGCAACTAGAGAGGATGGAGCAGCCACGGTCCCACAACACTTCATATAGAGGGAGAACTAACAACTAGAGAGGATGGAGCAGCCACGGTCCCACAACACTTCATATAGAGGGAGAACTAGCAACTAGAGAGGATGGAGCAGCCACGGTCCCACAACACTTCATATAGAGGGAGAAACTAGCAACTAGAGAGGATGGAGCAGCCACGGTCCCACAACACTTCATATAGAGGGAGAACTAAGCAACTAGAGAGGATGGAGCAGCCACGGTCCCACAACACTTCATATAGAGGGAGAACTAACAACTAGAGAGGATGGAGCAGCCACGGTCCCACAACACTTCATATAGAGGGAGAACTAACAACTAGAGAGGATGGAGCAGCCACGGTCCCACAACACTTCATATAGAGGGAGAACTAGCAACTAGAGAGGATGGAGCAGCCACGGTCCCACAACACTTCATATAGAGGGAGAACTAGAGAGGATGGAGCAGCCACGGTCCCACACACTTCATATAGAGGAGAACTAGCAACTAGAGAGGATGGAGCAGCCACGGTCCCACAACACTTCATATAGAGGGAGAACTAGCAACTAGAGAGGATGGAGCAGCCACGGTCCCACAACACTTCATATAGAGGGAGAACTAACAACTAGAGAGGATGGAGCAGCCACGGTCCCACAACACTTCATATAGAGGGAGAACTAACAACTAGAGAGGATGGAGCAGCCACGGTCCCACAACACTTCATATAGAGGGAGAACTAGCAACTAGAGAGGATGGAGCAGCCACGGTCCCACAGCACTTCATATAGAGGGAGAACTAACAACTAGAGAGGATGGAGCAGCCACGGTCCCACAACACTTCATATAGAGGGAGAACTAACAACTAGAGAGGATGGAGCAGCCACGGTCCCACAACACTTCATATAGAGGGAGAACTAGCAACTAGAGAGGATGGAGCAGCCACGGTCCCACAACACTTCATATAGAGGGAGAACTAGCAACTAGAGAGGATGGAGCAGCCACGGTCCCACAACACTTCATATAGAGGGAGAACTAGCAACTAGAGAGGATGGAGCAGCCACGGTCCCACAACACTTCATATAGAGGGAGAACTAACAACTAGAGAGGATGGAGCAGCCACGGTCCCACAACACTTCATATAGAGGGAGAACTAGCAACTAGAGAGGATGGAGCAGCCACGGTCCCACAACACTTCATATAGAGGGAGAACTAACAACTAGAGAGGATGGAGCAGCCACGGTCCCACAACACTTCATATAGAGGGAGAACTAGCAACTAGAGAGGATGGAGCAGCCACGGTCCCACAACACTTCATATAGAGGGAGAACTAACAACTAGAGAGGATGGAGCAGCCACGGTCCCACAACACTTCATATAGAGGGAGAACTAACAACTAGAGAGGATGGAGCAGCCACGGTCCCACAACACTTCATATAGAGGGAGAACTAACAACTAGAGAGGATGGAGCAGCCACGGTCCCACAACACTTCATATAGAGGGAGAACTAGCAACTAGAGAGGATGGAGCAGCCACGGTCCCACAACACTTCATATAGAGGGAGAATAGCAACTAGAGAGGATGGAGCAGCCACGGTCCCACAACACTTCATATAGAGGGAGAACTAACAACTAGAGAGGATGGAGCAGCCACGGTCCCACAACACTTCATATAGAGGGAGAACTAGCAACTAGAGAGGATGGAGCAGCCACGGTCCCACAGCACTTCATATAGAGGGAGAACTAGCAACTAGAGAGGATGGAGCAGCCACGGTCCCACAACACTTCATATAGAGGGAGAACTAGCAACTAGAGAGGATGGAGCAGCCACGGTCCCACAACACTTCATATAGAGGGAGAACTAGCAACTAGAGAGGATGGAGCAGCCACGGTCCCACAACACTTCATATAGAGGGAGAACTAACAACTAGAGAGGATGGAGCAGCCACGGTCCACACTTCATATAGAGGGAGAACTAGAGAGGATGGAGCAGCCACGGTCCCACAACACTTCATATAGAGGGAGAACTAACAACTAGAGAGGATGGAGCAGCCACGGTCCCACAACACTTCATATAGAGGGAGAACTAACAACTAGAGAGGATGGAGCAGCCACGGTCCCAACTTCATATAGAGGGAGAACTAGAGAGGATGGAGCAGCCACGGTCCCACAACACTTCATATAGAGGGAGAACTAACAACTAGAGAGGATGGAGCAGCCACGGTCCCCACACTTCATATAGAGGGAGAACTAGAGAGGATGGAGCAGCCACGGTCCCACAACACTTCATATAGAGGGAGAACTAACACTAGAGAGGATGGAGCAGCCCACGGTCCCCACAACACTTCATATAGAGGGAGAACTAACAACTAGAGAGGATGGAGCAGCCACGGTCCCACAACACTTCATATAGAGGGAGAACTAACAACTAGAGAGGATGGAGCAGCCACGGTCCCACAACACTTCATATAGAGGGAGAACTAACAACTAGAGAGGATGGAGCAGCCACGGTCCCACAACACTTCATATAGAGGGAGAACTAACAACTAGAGAGGATGGAGCAGCCACGGTCCCACAACACTTCATATAGAGGGAGAACTAACAACTAGAGAGGATGGAGCAGCCACGGTCCCACAACACTTCATATAGAGGGAGAACTAACAACTAGAGAGGATGGAGCAGCCACGGTCCCACAACACTTCATATAGAGGGAGAACTAACAACTAGAGAGGATGGAGCAGCCACGGTCCCACAACACTTCATATAGAGGGAGAACTAACAACTAGAGAGGATGGAGCAGCCACGGTCCAAACTTCATATAGAGGGAGAACTAAGAGAGGATGGAGCAGCCACGGTCCACAACACTTCATATAGAGGGAGAACTAACAACTAGAGAGGATGGAGCAGCCCACGGTCCCACAAAACTTCATATAGAGGGAGAACTAACAACTAGAGAGGATGGAGCAGCCACGGTCCCACAACACTTCATATAGAGGGAGAACTAGAGAGGATGGAGCAGCCACGGTCCCACAACACTTCATATAGAGGGAGAAACTAACAACTAGAGAGGGATGGAGCAGCCACGGTCCCACAACACTTCATATAGAGGGAGAACTAGCAACTAGAGAGGATGGAGCAGCCACGGTCCCACAACACTTCATATAGAGGGAGAACTAACAACTAGAGAGGATGGAGCAGCCACGGTCCCACAACACTTCATATAGAGGGAGAACTAACAACTAGAGAGGATGGAGCAGCCACGGTCCCACAACACTTCATATAGAGGGAGAACTAGCAACTAGAGAGGATGGAGCAGCCACAGGTCCCACAACACTTCATATAGAGGGAGAACTAACAACTAGAGAGGATGGAGCAGCCACGGTCCCACAACACTTCATATAGAGGGAGAACTAACAACTAGAGAGGATGGAGCAGCCACGGTCCCACAACACTTCATATAGAGGGAGAACTAGCAACTAGAGAGGATGGAGCAGCCACGGTCCCACAACACTTCATATAGAGGGAGAACTAGCAACTAGAGAGGATGGAGCAGCCACGGTCCCACAACACTTCATATAGAGGGAGAACTAGCAACTAGAGAGGATGGAGCAGCCACGGTCCCACAACACTTCATATAGAGGGAGAACTAACAACTAGAGAGGATGGAGCAGCCACGGTCCCACAACACTTCATATAGAGGGAGAACTAGCAACTAGAGAGGATGGAGCAGCCACGGTCCCACAACACTTCATATAGAGGAGAACTACAACTAGAGAGGATGGAGCAGCCACGGTCCCACAACACTTCATATAGAGGGAGAACTAGCAACTAGAGAGGATGGAGCAGCCACGGTCCCACAACACTTCATATAGAGGGAGAACTAACAACTAGAGAGGATGGAGCAGCCACGGTCCCACAACACTTCATATAGAGGGAGAACTAACAACTAGAGAGGATGGAGCAGCCACGGTCCCACAACACTTCATATAGAGGGAGAACTAGCAACTAGAGAGGATGGAGCAGCCACGGTCCCACAACACTTCATATAGAGGGAGAACTAGCAACTAGAGAGGATGGAGCAGCCACGGTCCCACAACACTTCATATAGAGGGAGAAACTAGAGAGGATGGAGCAGCCACGGTCCCACAACACTTCATATAGAGGGAGAACTAACAACTAGAGAGGATGGAGCAGCCACGGTCCCACAACACTTCATATAGAGGGAGAACTAGCAACTAGAGAGGATGGAGCAGCCACGGTCCCACAACACTTCATATAGAGGGAGAACTAGCAACTAGAGAGGATGGAGCAGCCACGGTCCCACAACACTTCATATAGAGGGAGAACTAGCAACTAGAGAGGATGGAGCAGCCACGGTCCCCACAACACTTCATATAGAGGGAGAACTAACAACTAGAGAGGATGGAGCAGCCACGGTCCCACAACACTTCATATAGAGGGAGAACTAACAACTAGAGAGGATGGAGCAGCCACGGTCCCAACTTCATATAGAGGGAAGAACTAGAGAGGATGGAGCAGCCACGGTCCCACAACACTTCATATAGAGGGAGAACTAACAACTAGAGAGGATGGAGCAGCCACGGTCCCACAACACTTCATATAGAGGGAGAACTAACAACTAGAGAGGATGGAGCAGCCACGGTCCCACTCATATAGAGGGAGAACTAGAGAGGATGGAGCAGCCACGGTCCCACAACACTTCATATAGAGGGAGAACTAACAACTAGAGAGGATGGAGCAGCCACGGTCCCACTTCATATAGAGGGAGAACTAGAGAGGATGGAGCAGCCACGGTCCCACAACACTTCATATAGAGGGAAAACTAACAACTAGAGAGGATGGAGCAGCCACGGTCCCACAACACTTCATATAGAGGGAGAACTAACAACTAGAGAGGATGGAGCAGCCACGGTCCCACAACACTTCATATAGAGGGAGAACTAACAACTAGAGAGGATGGAGCAGCCACGGTCCCACAACACTTCATATAGAGGGAGAACTAACAACTAGAGAGGATGGAGCAGCCACGGTCCCACAACACTTCATATAGAGGGAGAACTAACAACTAGAGAGGATGGAGCAGCCACGGTCCCACAACACTTCATATAGAGGGAGAACTAACAACTAGAGAGGATGGAGCAGCCACGGTCCCACAACACTTCATATAGAGGGAGAACTAACAACTAGAGAGGATGGAGCAGCCACGGTCCCACAGCACTTCATATAGAGGGAGAACTAGCAACTAGAGAGGATGGAGCAGCCACGGTCCCACAACACTTCATATAGAGGGAGAACTAACAACTAGAGAGGATGGAGCAGCCACAGTCCCACTTCATATAGAGGGAGAACTAGAGAGGATGGAGCAGCCACGGTCCCACAACACTTCATATAGAGGGAAAACTAACAACTAGAGAGGATGGAGCAGCCACGGTCCCACAACACTTCATATAGAGGGAGAACTAACAACTAGAGAGGATGGAGCAGCCACGGTCCCACAACACTACATATAGAGGGAGAACTAACAACTAGAGAGGATGGAGCAGCCACGGTCCCACAACACTTCATATAGAGGGAGAACTAACAACTAGAGAGGATGGAGCAGCCACGGTCCCACAACACTTCATATAGAGGGAGAACTAACAACTAGAGAGGATGGAGCAGCCACGGTCCCACAACACTTCATATAGAGGGAGAACTAACAACTAGAGAGGATGGAGCAGCCACGGTCCCACAGCACTTCATATAGAGGGAGAACTAGCAACTAGAGAGGATGGAGCAGCCACGGTCCCACAACACTTCATATAGAGGGAGAACTAACAACTAGAGAGGATGGATCAGCCACGGTCCCACAACACTTCATATAGAGGGAGAACTAACAACTAGAGAGGATGGAGCAGCCACGGTCCCACAACACTTCATATAGAGGGAGAACTAACAACTAGAGAGGATGGAGCAGCCACGGTCCCACAGCACTTCATATAGAGGGAGAACTAACAACTAGAGAGGATGGAGCAGCCACGGTCCCACAACACTTCATATAGAGGGAGAACTAGAGAGGATGGAGCAGCCACGGTCCCACAACACTTCATATAGAGGGAGAACTAGCAACTAGAGAGGATGGAGCAGCCACGGTCCCACAACACTTCATATAGAGGGAGAACTAGCAACTAGAGAGGATGGAGCAGCCACGGTCCCACAGCACTTCATATAGAGGGAGAACTAACAACTAGAGAGGATGGAGCAGCCACGGTCCCACAACACTTCATATAGAGGGAGAACTAACAACTAGAGAGGATGGAGCAGCCACGGTCCCACAACACTTCATATAGAGGGAGAACTAGCAACTAGAGAGGATGGAGCAGCCACGGTCCCACAGCACTTCATATAGAGGGAGAACTAACAACTAGAGAGGATGGAGCAGCCACGGTCCCACAACACTTCATATAGAGGGAGAACTAACAACTAGAGAGGATGGAGCAGCCACGGTCCCACAACACTTCATATAGAGGGAGAACTAGCAACTAGAGAGGATGGAGCAGCCACGGTCCCACAACACTTCATATAGAGGGAGAACTAGCAACTAGAGAGGATGGAGCAGCCACGGTCCCACAACACTTCATATAGAGGGAGAACTAGAGAGGACGGAGCAGCCACGGTCCCACAGCACTTCATATAGAGGGAGAACTAACAACTAGAGAGGATGGAGCAGCCACGGTCCCACAACACTTCATATAGAGGGAGAACTAGAGAGGATGGAGCAGCCACGGTCCCACAACACTTCATATAGAGGGAGAACTAGAGAGGATGGAGCAGCCACGGTCCCACAACACTTCATATAGAGGGAGAACTAACAACTAGAGAGGATGGAGCAGCCACGGTCCCACAACACTTCATATAGAGGGAGAACTAGCAACTAGAGAGGATGGAGCAGCCACGGTCCCACAACACTTCATATAGAGGGAGAACTAGCAACTAGAGAGGATGGAGCAGCCACGGTCCCACAACACTTCATATAGAGGGAGAACTAGCAACTAGAGAGGATGGAGCAGCCACGGTCCCACAACACTTCATATAGAGGGAGAACTAACAACTAGAGGATGGAGCAGCCACGGTCCCACAACACTTCATATAGAGGGAGAACTAGCAACTAGAGAGGATGGAGCAGCCACGGTCCCACAACACTTCATATAGAGGGAGAACTAACAACTAGAGAGAATGGAAACTTAAATAAAGTAACAAAAACAAATGGTTTCTGATTTGAAGCCAAACGCTGATCACACCAGACCTTTTTTTGTTTTTCTCAATCCATGAACAAAACTGTTCCACTGCTATTAGTGAAAAAACAGTAGAGGTGTTTTCCACTCCTGCTCTCACAATATCCCGACTCCCAGATTTAGACGTGTTGGCCCGTGTCCATGTTGACTCATACAGGGAGCAACGCTACGATCAGATCACAGTGTTATAACGGACAATAAGACCAGTAATCTTCCAGACAGCCTGAACAGCCCCGGTGCCAATCATCAAAACATGACGCCTTGTAAAACAGCTCTGAGAGAACGGAGGACACAGAGTGTGAGTCCCAAACGCCACCCTATTTGCTTTGTAGTGCACAGAGCTCTGGTCGACAGTAGTGCACTCTAAAAGGGATTAGGGTACCATTTGGGGCGCAGACAGAGGCTCTCAGCGCTGAGAGGGGGAGAACAGTTAGCCTAAATAAAACACCCATGTAATTAGCGGTGGAATGTTAAGGCTCAGTAATAACTTGTGTGGAAGTGTATCCTTGGAGGGAATATTTTCTCTCTCATTGAGATGACTGAGTGAATTAAATGTAATGCCTCTCTCTCTCTCTGGTTGATGACTTCCAAATGGCACCATGGGCCCTGGTCAAAAGTAGTGTTCTCTATAGGGAATAGGGTGCCATTTGGGATGCCGCCTCTTTAAGCACTACTGGGCCTGCGACTGCTGAAGACTGTCTGCCCTGCCAGCTGAAGCAGGCTGCTATGAGGCCAGGCAGACACTTAATAAATAATGATTTAGCTTGTATAAAAGATCTAGTCACAGTGGAGAGCTCACTCTCTGTTATGGCTTCCTCATGCAGGACAGGACATCATTTCCTTTCCTCAATCACTAAACTGCTACATCATTTGAACTGAAACAACTCTGGTCACGAGAGCTCACTCTCCTGTTTGCCATATTCAGGACATAGTGTATGAAAGGGAAATGGCCAAGTCAATTCCTGTAACAAGTCTATTACATATCTCTCTCTTTATCAATCTCTTCATCTCTGTGTATCAAATATACATATGTGGATAGATTTTTCCAATATGCTGTCAAAGTAGCAACATATTAGATTAATCCAATATGCTGTCAAAGCAGTAACATATTAGATTAATCCAATATGGTGTCAGAGCAGTAACATATTAGATTAATCCAATATGCTGTCAAAGCAGTAACATATTAGATTAATCCAATATGCTGTCAGAGCAGTAACATATTAGATTAATCCAATATGGTGTCAGAGCAGTAACATATTAGATTAATCCAATATGCTGTCAGAGCAGTAACATATTAGATTAATCCAATATGCTGTCAGAGCAGTAACATATTAGATTAATCCAATATGCTGTCAGAGCAGTAACATATTAGATTAATCCAATATGGTGTCAAAGCAGTAACATATTAGATTAATCCAATATGCTGTCAAAGCAGTAACATATATAATTTAGAAGAACAGAGATGAAATAGAGTGAAACTGTCTCCTCCCCCCTGCCATGTGAATACAGCTGGTCAAGGCCTGCTGGTTAAGACTCCATAGTTCCCAGGCTGCTGTAACTGTAATGGTATAATGGTTCAGGTAGACTACAGTATAATGGTACAGGTAGACTACTACAGTATAATGGTACAGGTAGACTACAGTATAATGGTACAGGTAGACTACAGTATAATGGTACAGGTAGACTACTACAGTATAATGGTACAGGTAGACTACTACAGTATAATGGTACAGGTAGACTACAGTATAATGGTACAGGTAGACTACAGTATAATGGTACAGGTAGACTACTACAGTATAATGGTACAGGTAGACTACAGTATAATGGTACAGGTAGACTACTACAGTATAATGGTACAGGTAGACTACTACAGTATAATGGTACAGGTAGACTACAGTATAATGGTACAGGTAGACTACTACAGTATAATGGTACAGGTAGACTACTACAGTATAATGGTACAGGTAGACTACAGTATAATGGTACAGGTAGACTACTACAGTATAATGGTACAGGTAGACTACTACAGTATAATGGTTCAGGTAGACTACAGTATAATGGTACAGGTAGACTACAGTATAATGGTACAGGTAGACTACTACAGTATAATGGTACAGGTAGACTACAGTATAATGGTACAGGTAGACTACAGTATAATGGTACAGGTAGACTACTACAGTATAATGGTACAGGTAGACTACAGTATAATGGTACAGGTAGACTACTACAGTATAATGGTACAGGTAGACTACTACAGTATAATGGTTCAGGTAGACTACAGTATAATGGTAAAGGTAGACTACAGTATAATGATACAGGTAGACTACAGTATAATGGTACAGGTAGACTACTACAGTATAATGGTACAGGTAGACTACTACAGTATAATGGTACAGGTAGACTACTACAGTATAATGGTACAGGTAGACTACTACAGTATAATGGTAAAGGTAGACTACAGTATAATGATACAGGTAGACTACAGTATAATGGTACAGGTAGACTACTACAGTATAATGGTACAGGTAGACTACTACAGTATAATGGTACAGGTAGACTACAGTATAATGGTACAGGTAGACTACAGTATAATGGTACAGGTAGACTACTACAGTATAATGGTACAGGTAGACTACTACAGTATAATGGTACAGGTAGACTACAGTATAATGGTACAGGTAGACTACTACAGTATAATGGTTCAGGTAGACTACAGTATAATGGTACAGGTAGACTACAGTATAATGGTACAGGTAGACTACAGTATAATGGTACAGGTAGACTACTACAGTATAATGGTTCAGGTAGACTACAGTATAATGGTACAGGTAGACTACTACAGTATAATGGTACAGGTAGACTACTACAGTATAATGGTACAGGTAGACTACAGTATACTGGTACAGGTAGACTACTACAGTATAATGGTACAGGTAGAATACAGTATAATGGTACAGGTAGACTACTACAGTATAATGGTACAGGTAGACTACAGTATAATGGTACAGGTAGACTACAGTATAATGGTACAGGTAGACTACTACAGTATAATGGTACAGGTAGACTACAGTATAATGGTACAGGTAGACTACAGTATAATGGTACAGGTAGACTACAGTATAATGGTACAGGTAGACTACTACAGTATAATGGTACAGGTAGACTACTACAGTATAATGGTACAGGTAGACTACAGTATAATGGTACAGGTAGACTACAGTATAATGATACAGGTAGACTACTACAGTATAATGGTACAGGTAGACTACTACAGTATAATGGTACAGGTAGACTACTACAGTATAATGGTACAGGTAGACTACAGTATAATGGTACAGGTAGACTACAGTATAATGGTACAGGTAGACTACTACAGTATAATGGTACAGGTAGACTACTACAGTATAATGGTACAGGTAGACTACTACAGTATAATGGTACAGGTAGACTACTACAGTATAATGGTACAGGTAGACTACTACAGTATAATGGTACAGGTAGACTACAGTATAATGGTACAGGTAGACTACAGTATAATGGTACAGGTAGACTACTACAGTATAATGGTACAGGTAGACTACAGTATAATGGTACAGGTAGACTACAGTATAATGGTACAGGTAGACTACAGTATAATGGTACAGGTAGACTACTACAGTATAATGGTACAGGTAGACTACTACAGTATAATGGTACAGGTAGACTACAGTATAATGGTACAGGTAGACTACAGTATAATGATACAGGTAGACTACTACAGTATAATGGTACAGGTAGACTACTACAGTATAATGGTACAGGTAGACTACTACAGTATAATGGTACAGGTAGACTACAGTATAATGGTACAGGTAGACTACAGTATAATGGTACAGGTAGACTACTACAGTATAATGGTACAGGTAGACTAGTACAGTATAATGGTACAGGTAGACTACTACAGTATAATGGTACAGGTAGACTACTACAGTATAATGGTACAGGTAGACTACTACAGTATAATGGTACAGGTAGACTACAGTATAATGGTACAGGTAGACTACTACAGTATAATGGTACAGGTAGACTACAGTATAATGGTACAGGTAGACTACTACAGTATAATGGTACAGGTAGACTACAGTATAATGGTACAGGTAGACTACTACAGTATAATGGTACAGGTAGACTACAGTATAATGGTACAGGTAGACTACAGTATAATGGTACAGGTAGACTACTACAGTATAATGGTACAGGTAGACTACAGTATAATGGTACAGGTAGACTACTACAGTATAATGGTACAGGTAGAATACTACAGTATAATGGTACAGGTAGACTACTACAGTATAATGGTACAAGTAGACTACAGTATAATGGTACAGGTAGACTACTACAGTATAATGGTACAGGTAGACTACTACAGTATAATGGTACAGGTAGACTACAGTATAATGGTACAGGTAGACTACAGTATAATGGTACAGGTAGACTACAGTATAATGGTACAGGTAGACTACTACAGTATAATGGTACAGGTAGACTACTACAGTATAATGGTACAGGTAGACTACAGTATAATGGTACAGGTAGACTACAGTATAATGGTACAGGTAGACTACTACAGTATAATGGTACAGGTAGACTACTACAGTATAATGGTACAGGTAGACTACAGTATAATGGTACAGGTAGACTACAGTATAATGGTACAGGTAGACTACTACAGTATAATGGTACAGGTAGACTACAGTATAATGGTACAGGTAGACTACTACAGTATAATGGTACAGGTAGACTACTACAGTATAATGGTACAGGTAGACTACAGTATAATGGTACAGGTAGACTACTACAGTATAATGGTACAGGTAGACTACAGTATAATGGTACAGGTAGACTACAGTATAATGGTACAGGTAGAATACTACAGTATAATGGTACAGGTAGACTACTACAGTATAATGGTACAGGTAGACTACAGTATAATGGTACAGGTAGACTACTACAGTATAATGGTACAGGTAGACTACAGTATAACGGTACAGGTAGACTACTACAGTATAATGGTACAGGTAGACTACTACAGTATAATGGTACAGGTAGACTACTACAGTATAATGATACAGGTAGACTACAGTATAATGGTACAGGTAGACTACTACAGTATAATGGTACAGGTAGACTACTACAGTATAATGGTACAGGTAGACTACTACAGTATAATGGTACAGGTAGACTACAGTATAATGGTACAGGTAGACTACTACAGTATAATGGTACAGGTAGACTACTACAGTATAATGGTACAGGTAGACTACTACAGTATAATGGTACAGGTAGACTACTACAGTATAATGGTACAGGTAGACTACAGTATAATGGTACAGGTAGACTACTACAGTATAATGGTACAGGTAGACTACAGTATAATGGTACAGGTAGACTACTACAGTATAATGGTACAGGTAGACTACAGTATAATGGTACAGGTAGACTACTACAGTATAATGGTACAGGTAGACTACTACAGTATAATGGTACAGGTAGACTACAGTATAATGGTACAGGTAGACTACTACAGTATAATGGTACAGGTAGACTACTACAGTATAATGGCACAGGTAGACTACAGTATAATGGTACAGGTAGACTACAGTATAATGGTACAGGTAGACTACAGTATAATGGTACAGGTAGACTACCACAGTATAATGGTACAGGTAGACTACTACAGTATAATGGTACAGGTAGACTACTACAGTATAATGGTACAGGTAGACTACAGTATAATGGTACAGGTAGACTACAGTATAATGGTACAGGTAGACTACAGTATAATGGTACAGGTAGACTACTACAGTATAATGGTACAGGTAGACTACAGTATAATGGTACAGGTAGACTACTACAGTATAATGGTACAGGTAGACTACTACAGTATAATGGTACAGGTAGACTACTACAGTATAATGGTACAGGTAGACTACTACAGTATAATGGTACAGGTAGACTACAGTATAATGGTACAGGTAGACTACTACAGTATAATGGTACAGGTAGACTACTACAGTATAATGGTACAGGTAGACTACTACAGTATAATGGTACAGGTAGACTACTACAGTATAATGGTACAGGTAGACTACTACAGTATAATGGTACAGGTAGACTACAGTATAATGGTACAGGTAGACTACTACAGTATAATGGTACAGGTAGACTACTACAGTATAATGGTACAGGTAGACTACTACAGTATAATGGTACAGGTAGACTACAGTATAATGGTACAGGTAGACTACAGTATAATGGTACAGGTAGACTACAGTATAATGGTACAGGTAGACTACTACAGTATAATGGTACAGGTAGACTACTACAGTATAATGGTACAGGTAGACTACTACAGTATAATGGTACAGGTAGACTACAGTATAATGGTACAGGTAGACTACTACAGTATAATGGTACAGGTAGACTACTACAGTATAATGGTACAGGTAGACTACTACAGTATAATGGTACAGGTAGACTACAGTATAATGGTACAGGTAGACTACTACAGTATAATGGTACAGGTAGACTACTACAGTATAATGGTACAGGTAGACTACAGTATAATGGTACAAGTAGTACATTACATTACTATCCACCCCTATGAGTGTTGTAGTACATTTTTTATTGTCGATATGTAGTGGTGTAATAATGTCATATGTTGTACTGTTTTATATTTTGTTTTATATGTAATGTAAGTGCTTTAATATGTTTGGACCCCAGGAAGAGTAGCTGCTGCCTTGGCAACAGCTAATGGGGATCCCTAATAAATACAAATAAAAAATACAAATCAGAGTGCTGAAATATCTGATAAAATGTTTATATTTTTATTGGGTTTTTCCTGATTAATCATTTTCCATATTTTACAAATGTTTGTTTGAACTTTTCTTCTTAGAGGCAAAAATGTGTCTGTTTTTGGCTTGTTAACTCCATCTCTAACCTCCTTAACATCTATTTTTTTCTGAAAACATTTTATTCACTGTTCTGGAACAAATGCTTCAACAACGTATTTGCTGTGCTTAGATCTAAGGGACAATGTTTTATAAATGTTGTTTTTTGTTCTGAATCTAGAAAAATGTCAGAAGGCTAAATGGAAGTAGTCCTGGAGCATTACGTAGCGCTATAAAACAAAACCAAAAGAAGTTTGGAGATTTGTATTACATATTTTAATAATGTAATGTTGAAATTAAACAATCAAGGCGTTTAAACACTTATTGGACAATAAATGTACAAATGAAATGCCTTTTATGGTGTTGGACGGAGTTGAAATAAATCCTGTTAGTTGCATTTTATGATGATTATTTTTTATTAGGAGTTTTTTTCCTTTACATTTACATTTACATCATTTATCAGACGCTCTTATCCAGAGCGACTTACAAATTGGTGCATTCAACTTATGATAGCCAGTGGGATAACCACTTTACAATGTTTCTTTTTTATTTTAAAAATTTTTATGGGGGGGTGGGGGATGGGGGGGGGGGGGGGGGGTAGAAGGATTACTTTATACTATTCCAGGTATTCCTTAAAGAGGTGGGGTTTCAAGTGTCTCCGGAAGGTGTTGAGTGACTCCGCTGTCCTGGCGTCATGGGGGAGCTTGTTCCACCATTGGAGTGCCAGAGCAGCGAATAGCTTTGACTGGGCTGAGCGCGAACTGTGCCTCCGTAGAGGTAGGGGAGCTAGCAGGCCAGAGGTGGATGAACGCAATGCCCTCGTTTGGGTGTAGGGACTGATCAGAGCCTGAAGGTACGGAGGTGCCGTTCCCCTCACAGCTCCGTAGGCAAGCACCATGGTTTTGTAGTAGATGCGAGCTTCAACTGGAAGCCAGTGGAGTGTGCGGAGGAGCGGGTGACATGAGAGAACTTGGGAAGGTTGAACATCAGACAGGCTGCAGCGTTCTGGATAACTTGTAGGGGTTTAATGGCGTGATAGCTAATACTTTGGTCTATCAAAATGTACAGTTGAAGTCGGAAGTTTACATACACCTTAGCCAAATACATTTAAACTCAGTTTTTCACAATTCCTGACATTTAATCCTAGTAAAAATTCCCTGTCTTAGGTCAGTTAGGATCACCACTTTATTTTAAGAATGTGAAATATCAGAATAATAGTAGAGAGAATGATTTATTTCAGGTTTTATTTATTTCATCACATTCCCAGTGGGTCAGAAGTTTACATACACTCAATTAGTATTTGGTAGCATTGCCTTTAAATTGTTTAACTTGGGTCAAACGTTTCAGGTATCCTTCCACAAGCTTCCCACAATAAGTTGGGTGAATTTTGGCCCATTCCTCCTGACAGAGCTGGTGTAACTGAGTCAGGTTTGTAGGCCTCCTTGCTCGCACACGGTTTTTCAGTTCTGCCCACACATTTTCTATAGGATTGAGGTCAGGGCTTTGTGATGGCCACTCCAATACCTTGACTTTGTTGTCCTTAAGCCATTTTGCCACAACTTTGGAAGTATGCTTGGGGTCATTGTCCATTTGGAAGACCCATTTGTGACCAAGCTTTAATTTCCTGACTGATGTCTTGAGATGTTGCTTCAATATATCCATATAATTTTCCTTCCTCATGATGCCATCTATTTTGTGAAGTGCACCAGTCCCTCCTGCAGCAAAGCACCCCCACAGCATGATGCTGCCACCCCCGTGCTTCACGGTTGGGATGGTGTTCTTTGGCTTGCAAGCGACCCCCTTTTTCCTCCAAACATAACGATGGTCATAATGGCCAAACAGTTCTATTTTTGTTTCATCAGACCAGAGGACATTTCTCCAAAAAGTACGATCTTTGTCCCCATGTGCAGTTGCAAACCGTAGTCTGGCTTTTTTATGGCGGTTTTGGAGCAGTGGCTTCTTCCTTGCTGAGCGGCCTTTCAGGTTATGTTGATATAGGACTTGTTTTATTGTGGATATAGATACTTTTGTACCTGTTTCCTCCAGCATCTTCACAAGGTCCTTTGCTGTTGTTCTGGGATTGATTTGCACTTTTTGCACCAAAGTACGTTCATCTCTAGGAGACAGAATGCGTCTCCTTCCTGAGCGGTATGACGGCTGCGTGGTCCCATGGTGTTTATACTTGCGTACTATTGTTTGTACAGATGAACGTGGTACCTTCAGGCGTTTGGAAATTGCTCCCAAGGATGAACCAGACATGTGGAGGTCTACAATTTATTTTCTGAGGTCTTGGCTGGTTTCTTTTGATTTTCCCATGATGTCAAGCAAAGAGGCACTGAGTTTGAAGGTAGGCCTTGAAATACATCCACAGGTACACCTCCAATTGACTCAAATGATGTCAATTAGCCTACCGAAGCTTCTAAAGCCATGACATCATTTTCTGGAATTTTCCAAGCTGTTTAAAGGCACAGTCAACTTAGTGTATGTAAACTTCTGACCCACTGGAATTGTGATACAGTGAATTATAAGTGAAATCATCTGTCTGTAAACAATTGTTGGAAAAATTACTTGTGTCACGCTCAAAGTAGATGTCCTAACCGACTTGCCAAAACTATATTTGTTAACAAGAAATTTGTGGAGTGGTTGAAAAACAAGTTTTAATGACTCCAAGCTATGTGTATGTAAACTTCCGACTTCAACTGTATATTTCAAATGTTGTTAATATTGTAAAAAATATTTGTGAAAAAAAAGTTGAGATTGTCCCATCTTTCAAGACCCTAAACGCTGTGAACGAAGCAGGAAACCACCAGTTAATCAGAGAGGTTGTCTAACAGCATTAGAGGTGCCGGCTGAAAGCTGGACAAATCAACAGGGAAAGCACGACAGAAACATTTGTATGAAATCAAATAATCCAAATGATTGATTACAGGTCTCTGGGGGGTTCATTTCTCAACTCTGCAAAACCCCAAACATTTTGGATGCATAACATCTACTTCCTCATACTGCTAGAGACATGAACAGCTGAGATGGAAGAGCGTAAAGAAAAGTGTTACCTAGTTCAGCCTTCTCCTTTAACACGTCTTTGAAGTTGAGTCCGCTGTTGAGTGTTGACTCTCCGTACCGGTGGAGGGGGGTGTCTCTCTGCCCATTCTTCCCCAGCTCTTGGAGCACCTCACTGGGCTTTAGAGGTACGGCCTTCAGGCCCCTGCTCCAGCCTGAAGAGTCGCCCACCGTCCATCTGACCAGGTCCTCTAATTTCACCACCACCTTCTCAGACACAGCCATGACCTCATCCTGCAGACGGGGGAGGTGAGGGGGGAGGGGGGGGGGGGTAGATAATGTAATGTAATATCATATCATATCATATCATATGGAAGTTCAGACATGAGACAGGTGTTAGGAGAGGGAACTATGAAACACATACAGCTCCATCACACAGAGAGAGAGCCTGTCTTCCTGAGTCAGACCAGCTCCATCACACAGAGAGAGAGCATGTCTTCCTGAGTCAGACCAGCTCCATCACACAGAGAGAGAGCGTGTCTTCCTGAGTCAGACCAGCTCCATCACACAGAGAGAGAGCGTGTCTTCCTGAGTCAGACCAGCTCCATCACACAGAGAGAGAGCCTATCTTCCTGAGTCAGACCAGCTCCATCACACAGAGAGAGAGAGCCTGTCTTCCTGAGTCAGACCAGCTCCATCACACAGAGAGAGAGCCTATCTTCCTGAGTCAGACCAGCTCCATCACACAGAGAGAGAGCCTATCTTCCTGAGTCAGACCAGCTCCATCACACAGAGAGAGAGAGCCTGTCTTCCTGAGTCAGACCAGCTCCATCACACAGAGAGAGAGCCTATCTTCCTGAGTCAGACCAGCTCCATCACACAGAGAGAGAGCCTATCTTCCTGAGTCAGACCAGCTCCATCACACAGAGAGAGAGCGTGTCTTCCTGAGTCAGACCAGTGAAATGATAATAAATAATAATACATTATATCTAAATTAAATATGAGACCGACCGCCTTGATTCGGTCTTATGTAGCAAAATTTGAAATTGTGTTTTTTAGACACAGAGCTACAAAATGGTATATCATACACTGCATTTAAGGGAACAATGGGAAAGTAATTCTGCTTTGAAAGTTGATAAACTTGTAACCCCACTTTTGAGAAAATGGCCCTTGAATGTTTTGGTAGCTACTGGAGAGCTCTTCTTTGTCTCCACCCATTCAGCATCGTTCACACCCTCTTAAGGTTTAGCCCCACCCAAAATGTGGAAAAAGTCAAGGGGTCTGAAAACTTTCCGAAGGCACTGTATATATATATATATATATATATATATATGATAACAACGGTAGTTCTTCTCCAGTACTGGCTGTAACATCAGGAGAGCATCATTCAACCCAGACTCCATTCATGTAAAACATGTCACATACATTTGAACAGGACTCGTCTCTTCCTGCTGGCACTGACTTTGCTGATCACTTGTTTATTGAGGAAAAATGTCCTGACTACGCCTGGGATGTGGTTGGTTGGCTCACATAGCTGTCTAAAGATGAATGCACTAACTGTAAGTCGCTCTGGATAAAGAGTCTGGTCTCACATAGCTGTCTGAAGATGAATGCACTAACTGTAAGTAGCTCTGGATAAGAGTGTCTGCTAAATGACTAAAATTATCTAAAATGTCATATCAGATAGAAATCAATATATTTGTTGTGAGAAATGCTCTAATCATTCTGATCACGCCCCCTACTAATAGGTTAACTGAATGATAAAATCATTCTGACCACGCCCCCTTGCATTTAAGTTTAAGGAACAATCTGGATATTGACCCAGACATGATTCTACACCAACCACCTCCATTCATCACCAGTGGTACCAACCACCTCCATACATCACCAGTGGTACCAACCATCTCCATTCATCACCAGTGGTACCAACCACCTCCATACATCACCAGTGGTACCAACCACCTCCATACATCACCAGTGGTACCAACCATCTCCATACATCACCAGTGGTACCAACCATCTCCATACATCACCAGTGGTACCAACCACCTCCATACATCACCAGTGGTACCAACCATCTCCATTCATCACCAGTGGTACCAACCACCTCCATACATCACCAGTGGTACCAACCACCTCCATACATCACCAGTGGTACCAACCATCTCCATACATCACCAGTGGTACCAACCACCTCCATTCATCACCAGTGGTACCAACCACCTCCATACATCACCAGTGGTACCAACCACCTCCATACATCACCAGTGGTACCAACCACCTCCATACATCACCAGTGGTACCAACCACCTCCATACATCACCAGTGGTACCAACCACCTCCATACATCACCAGTGGTACCAACCACCTCCATACATCACCAGTGGTACCAACCACCTCCATACATCACCAGTGGTACCAACCACCTCCATACATCACCAGTGGTACCAACCATCTCCATTCATCACCAGTGGTACCAACCATCTCCATACATCACCAGTGGTACCAACCATCTCCATACATCACCAGTGGTACCAACCACCTCCATACATCACCAGTGGTACCAACCATCTCCATACATCACCAGTGGTACCAACCACCTCCATACATCACCAGTGGTACCAACCACCTCCATACATCACCAGTGGTACCAACCACCTCCATACATCACCAGTGGTACCAACCACCTCCATACATCACCAGTGGTACCAACCATCTCCATTCATCACCAGTGGTACCAACCACCTCCATACATCACCAGTGGTACCAACCACCTCCATACATCACCAGTGGTACCAACCACCTCCATACATCACCAGTGGTACCAACCACCTCCATACATCACCAGTGGTACCAACCACCTCCATACATCACCAGTGGTACCAACCACCTCCATACATCACCAGTGGTACCAACCACCTCCATACATCACCAGTGGTACCAACCACCTCCATACATCACCAGTGGTACCAACCACCTCCATACATCACCAGTGGTACCAACCACCTCCATACATCACCAGTGGTACCAACCACCTCCATACATCACCAGTGGTACCAACCACCTCCATACATCACCAGTGGTACCAACCACCTCCATACATCACCAGTGGTACCAACCACCTCCATACATCACCAGTGGTACCAACCACCTCCATTCATCACCAGTGGTACCAACCATCTCCATACATCACCAGTGGTACCAACCACCTCCATACATCACCAGTGGTACCAACCACCTCCATACATCACCAGTGGTACCAACCATCTCCATACATCACCAGTGGTACCAACCACCTCCATACATCACCAGTGGTACCAACCACCTCCATACATCACCAGTGGTACCAACCACCTCCATTCATCACCAGTGGTACCAACCATCTCCATACATCACCAGTGGTACCAACCATCTCCATACATCACCAGTGATAGGTGCATCTGTCAGATAAATAAATGCTTCATTAAACCAGATAGAAAGTGGTGTTTGTAATCTGTCAGAGAAACATACAGGAACAAAGCAAGGTTCTGGTTCTAATTGGAACAAGGGATTTGCAGAACAGATGTTTCACTGGAACACAACCCTTGATCACGGTCGAGTCCCTAATTCAACCCTATTCCCTACATCGTGCACTACTTTAGGCCACAGCCCTGTGGGAATAGGGTGTCATTTGGGACAAAGCATTTTGACTGACTCCACTGCTTTCTCTTAGTGCTGTAATGTTAGTTAATAACACTACTACACACCCAACATGTTAGTAACACGAATACACACCCAACAGATCCAATTTCGAATCACACATCAGGAATGTGACCAAAACAGCCTTTTACCACCTGAGGAACATTGACAGGGTGCGTCCGTTTCTCTCTCAGGCTGATACAGAGAGACTCATCCATGCTTTGATTACAAGCAGGCTTGACTACTGTAATGCTCTCCTGTCTGGTCTACCCAAGAAAGCCATTGGTCAACTGCAAAACATACAGAATGCTGCAGCATGGGTACTGACCAAGACCAGACGGAGAGCACACATTACACCGGTTTTAAGGTCTCTGCACTGGCTGCCTGTGAGTTTTAGAATTCATTTTAAGATTCTTCTATTGGTTTTTAAATCAATCCACGATTGTGCACCCCAATACATGTCAGACATGCTTTAAGTTATGTACCCAGTAGGTCCCTCAGGTCCTCTGGCACTGGCCTTTTAACTACCCCAAACCCAGGACCAAGAGGCATGGAGAGGCAGCCTTTAGTTACAATGTCCCCAGCCTCTGGAATAGCCTGCCAGAGAACCTATACAGCTCCATCTCTCATTACTATAGAATCATCCCATATAGCTCCATCTCTCATTACTATAGAATCATCCTATATAGCTCCATCTCTCATTACTATAGAATCATCCTATATAGCTCCATCTCTCATTACTATAGAATCATCCTATATAGCTCCATCTCTCATTACTATAGAATCATCCTATATAGCTCCATCTCTCATTACTATAGAATCATCCTATATAGCTCCATCTCTCATTACTATAGAATCATCCTATATAGCTCCATCTCTCATTACTATAGAATCATCCTATATAGCTCCATCTCTCATTACTATAGAATCATCCTATATAGCTCCATCTCTCATTACTATAGAATCATCCTATATAGCTCCATCTCTCATTACTATAGAATCATCCTATATAGCTCCATCTATCATTACTATAGAATCATCCTATATAGCTCCATCTCTCATTACTATAGAATCATCCTATATAGCTCCATCTCTCATTACTATAGAATCATCCTATATAGCTCCATCTCTCATTACTATAGAATCATCCTATATAGCTCCATCTCTCATTACTATAGAATCATCCTATATAGCTCCATCTCTCATTACTATAGAATCATCCTATATAGCTCCATCTCTCATTACTATAGAATCATCCTATATAGCTCCATCTCTCATTACTATAGAATCATCCTATATAGCTCCATCTCTCATTACTATAGAATCATCCTACATAGCTCCATCTCTCATTACTATAGAATCATCCTATATAGCTCCATCTCTCATTACTATAGAATCATCCTATATAGCTCCATCTCTCATTACTATAGAATCATCCTATATAGCTCCATCTCTCATTACTATAGAATCATCCTATATAGCTCCATCTCTCATTACTATAGAATCATCCTATATAGCTCCATCTATCATTACTATAGAATCATCCTATATAGCTCCATCTCTCATTACTATAGAATCATCCTATATAGCTCCATCTCTCATTACTATAGAATCATCCTATATAGCTCCATCTCTCATTACTATAGAATCATCCTACATAGCTCCATCTCTCATTACTATAGAATCATCCTATATAGCTCCATCTCTCATTACTATAGAATCATCCTATATAGCTCCATCTCTCATTACTATAGAATCATCCTATATAGCTCCATCTCTCATTACTATAGAATCATCCTATATAGCTCCATCTCTCATTACTATAGAATCATCCTATATAGCTCCATCTCTCATTACTATAGAATCATCCTATATAGCTCCATCTCTCATTACTATAGAATCATCCTACATAGCTCCATCTCTCATTACTATAGAATCATCCTATATAGCTCCATCTCCATTACTATAGAATCATCCTATATAGCTCCATCTCTCATTACTATAGAATCATCCTATATAGCTCCATCCCTCATTACTATAGAATCATCCTATATAGCTCCATCTCTCATTACTATAGAATCATCCTATATAGCTCCATCTCTCATTACTATAGAATCATCCTACATAGCTCCATCTCTCATTACTATAGAATCATCCTATATAGCTCCATCTCCATTACTATAGAATCATCCTATATAGCTCCATCCCTTTGCCTATTTGCAACTCCAAATGGCCAATTCCATATGAATCCCTTTAGAGTAGACAGCAGCTCAGCTCTGACTACAGCCCTCTGTTAAAGGAACAGCTTTCAGACCAGCTCCAGCGCTCTGCACAATCATCATTCCAGTGTGGAGGGAGGGACTGGAGGCATCTGTTTTCATTCTCCTATAAAACCAAATGGGTCAAACATTATTTAATCCTAATGGCGACGCGCGGCAAACTTTACCATGAGACCTTTAGTCTGCTGCTCAGAAATATGAAACAAACTGCAGCTCCTTATTGACTGGCTGATCTGAGAATATGAGAATAATTATTCTTCCTTATACTTCAGTTTGTTTACCTTGTGGTTGTAAACCGTGTTCTGAGAACGAATCAAAGAATCCATTCCAATGGTTTTAAAGGTTTCCATGTTTTAGATTTGAAGCTCTGCAAAACAATTGGTTCTTGGTAATGACACTTCAGGGGGAGCGGAGGAATTAGCCGCCCAGAGAGAGAGGGAGAGGGAGAGGGAGAGAGAGGAGGAGAGGGGGGCTGAGGGAGGAAGAGAGAGAGGGAGAGAGAGAGAGAGAGAGAGAGGAGAGAGAGAGAGAGAGAGAGAGAGAGAGAGAGAGAGAGAGGAGGAGAGGGGGGCTGAGGGAGGAAGAGAGAGAGGGAGAGAGGGTACAGAGAGAGAAAGAGAGAGGGAGAGAGGGTACAGAGAGAGAAAGAGAGAGAGAGAGAGAGAGAGAGGGAGAGAGGGTACAGAGAGAGAAAGAGAGAGAGAGAGAGGGAGAGAGAGAGAGAGAGAGAGAGAGA
>NW_028163609.1:0-2500 GCF_964263955.1 Coregonus lavaretus
TCACGGAAGGCCGATTTTGATGCACTTTTCTCGGATTGGGTTGGTGGTCAGACACCCCCATATGGAAACCATCCGGTTGACATTAGGAGAACCAGGGACCGACTCCTGGCTCCCGGAAGGCCGATTTTGATGCACTTTTCTCGGATTGGGTTGGTGGTCAGACACCCCCATATGGAAACCATCCGGTTGACATTAGGAGAACCAGGGACCGACTCCTGGCTCCCGGAAGGCCGATTTTGATGCACTTTTCTCGGATTGGGTTGGTGGTCAGACACCCCCATATGGAAACCATCCGGTTGACACTATGAGAACCAGGGACCGACTCCTGCCTCACGGAAGGCCGATTTTGATGCACTTTTCTCGGATTGGGTTGGTGGTCAGACACCCCCATATGGAAATCATCCGGTTGACACTATGAGAACCAGGGACCGACTCCTGGCTCCCGGAAGGCCGATTTTGATGCACTTTTCTCGGATTGGGTTGGTGGTCAGACACCCCCATATGGAAACCATCCGGTTGACACCAGGAGAACCAGGGACCGACTCCTGGCTCCCGGAAGGCCGATTTTGATGCACTTTTCTCGGATTGGGTTGGTGGTCAGACACCCCCATATGGAAACCATCCGGTTGACACCAGGAGAACCAGGGACCGACTCCTGGCTCCCGGAAGGCCGATTTTGATGCACTTTTCTCGGATTGGGTTCTTGGTCAGACACCCCCATATGGTAAACCGCCGGCGGACACTAGGAGAACCAGGGGAGGCTATTACCTCACACATGGGGGTTTTGGGTGCCCTTGGCCGGCTTGGGGGTGACCCCAAGAGTGGGTCCAAGACCCCACACCCGGATCCATCCACAGGGGGGCGCCACATGTCATTTTAAGCCTGATTTCACTAGGGGAACCAGGGGATGATCTTAACTCACAAATGGGGGTTTTGGGTGCCCATGGCCGGCTTGGGGGTGACCCCAAGAGGGGGTCCAAGACCCCACAGCCGGATCCATCCACAGGGGGGCGCCACATGTCATTTTAAGCCTGATTTCACTATGGGTACCCAGGGGAGGCTGTTCACTCACACATGGGGGTTTTGGGTGCCCATTGAAGGCATGGCCAGCTTGGGGGGGACCCCAAGAAGGGGTCCAAGACCCCACAGCCGGATCCATCCACAGGGGGGCGCCACATGTCACTTTAGGCCGGATTTCACTATGGGTACCCAGGGGAGGCTGTTCACTCACACATGGGGGTTTTGGGTGCCCATTGAAGGCATGGCCAGCTTGGGGGGGACCCCAAGAAGGGGTCCAAGCACCCACAGCCGGATCTATCCACAGGGGGGCGCCACATGTCATTTTAAGCCTGATTTCACTATGGGTACCCAGGGGAGGCTGTTCACTCACACATGGGGGTTTGGGGTGCCCATGGTCGGCATGGATGGCTTGGGGGGGACCCCAAGAAGGGGTCCAAGCACCCACAGCCGGATCTATCCACAGGGGGGCGCCACATGTCATTTTAAGCCTGATTTCACTATGGGGACCCAGGGGAGGCTGTTCACTCACACATGGGGGTTTTGGGTGCCCATGGTCGGCATGGCTGGCTTGGGGGAGACCCCAAGAAGGGGTCCAAGCACCCCCACCAAGATCCATCCACAGGGGGGCGCCACAGGTCACTTTAAGCCTGATTTCACTATGGGTACCCAGGGGAGGCTGTTCACTCACACATGGGGGTTTTGGGTGCCCATGGTCGGCATGGCTGGCTTGGGGGAGACCCCAAGAAGGGGTCCAAGCACCCCCACCAAGATCCATCCACAGGGGGGCGCCACAGGTCATTTTAGGCCTGATTTCACTATGGGGACACAGGGGAGGCTTTTCACTCACACATCGGGGTTTTGGGTGCCCTTGGTCGGCATGGCTGGCTTGGAGGAGACCCCAAGAAGGGGTCCAAGCACCCCCACCAAGATCCATCCACAGGGGGGCGCCACAGGTCACTTTAAGCCGGATTTCACTATGGGGACACAGGGGAGGCTTTTCACTCACACATGGGGGTTTTGGGTGCCCATGGTCGGCATGGCTGGCTTGGGGGAGACCCCAAGAAGGGGTCCAAGCACCCCCACCAAGATCCATCCACAGGGGGGCGCCACAGGTCACTTTAAGCCGGATTTCACTATGGGGACACAGGGGAGGCTTTTCACTCACACATCGGGGTTTTGGGTGCCCTTGGTCGGCATGGCTGGCTTGGAGGAGACCCCAAGAAGGGGTCCAAGCACCCCCACCAAGATCCATCCACAGGGGGGCGCCACAGGTCACTTTAAGCCGGATTTCACTATGGGTACCCAGGGGAGGCTGTTCACTCACACATGGGGGTTTTGGGTGCCCATGGTCGGCATGGCTGGCTTGGAGGAGACCCCAAGAAGGGGTCCAAGCACCCCCACCAAGATCCATCCACAGGGGGGCGCCACAGGTCACTTTAAGCCGGATTTCACTATGGGTACCCAGGGGAGGCTGTTCACT
>NW_028163609.1:15000-20000 GCF_964263955.1 Coregonus lavaretus
CACCCCCATATGGAAACCATCCGGTTGACATTAGGAGAACCAGGGACCGACTCCTGGCTCCCGGAAGGCCGATTTTGATGCACTTTTCTCGGATTGGGTTGGTGGTCAGACACCCCCATATGGAAACCATCCGGTTGACATTAGGAGAACCAGGGACCGACTCCTGGCTCCCGGAAGGCCGATTTTGATGCACTTTTCTCGGATTGGGTTGGTGGTCAGACACCCCCATATGGAAACCATCCGGTTGACATTAGGAGAACCAGGGACCGACTCCTGGCTCCCGGAAGGCCGATTTTGATGCACTTTTCTCGGATTGGGTTGGTGGTCAGACACCCCCATATGGAAACCATCCGGTTGACACCAGGAGAACCAGGGACCGACTCCTGGCTCCCGGAAGGCCGATTTTGATGCACTTTTCTCGGATTGGGATGTTGGTCAGACACCCCCATATGGAAATCATCCGGTTGACACTATGAGAACCAGGGACCGACTCCTGCCTCACGGAAGGCCGATTTTGATGCACTTTTCTCGGATTGGGTTGGTGGTCAGACACCCCCATATGGAAATCATCCGGTTGACACTATGAGAACCAGGGACCGACTCCTGGCTCCCGGAAGGCCGATTTTGATGCACTTTTCTCGGATTGGGTTGGTGGTCAGACACCCCCATATGGAAACCATCCGGTTGACACTATGAGAACCAGGGACCGACTCCTGCCTCACGGAAGGCCGATTTTGATGCACTTTTCTCGGATTGGGTTGGTGGTCAGACACCCCCATATGGAAACCATCCGGTTGACATTAGGAGAACCAGGGACCGACTCCTGGCTCCCGGAAGGCCGATTTTGATGCACTTTTCTCGGATTGGGTTGGTGGTCAGACACCCCCATATGGAAACCATCCGGTTGACACTATGAGAACCAGGGACCGACTCCTGCCTCACGGAAGGCCGATTTTGATGCACTTTTCTCGGATTGGGTTGGTGGTCAGACACCCCCATATGGAAACCATCCGGTTGACATTAGGAGAACCAGGGACCGACTCCTGGCTCCCGGAAGGCCGATTTTGATGCACTTTTCTCGGATTGGGTTGGTGGTCAGACACCCCCATATGGAAACCATCCGGTTGACACTATGAGAACCAGGGACCGACTCCTGCCTCACGGAAGGCCGATTTTGATGCACTTTTCTCGGATTGGGTTGGTGGTCAGACACCCCCATATGGAAACCATCCGGTTGACATTAGGAGAACCAGGGACCGACTCCTGGCTCCCGGAAGGCCGATTTTGATGCACTTTTCTCGGATTGGGTTGGTGGTCAGACACCCCCATATGGAAACCATCCGGTTGACACTATGAGAACCAGGGACCGACTCCTGCCTCACGGAAGGCCGATTTTGATGCACTTTTCTCGGATTGGGTTGGTGGTCAGACACCCCCATATGGAAACCATCCGGTTGACATTAGGAGAACCAGGGACCGACTCCTGGCTCCCGGAAGGCCGATTTTGATGCACTTTTCTCGGATTGGGTTGGTGGTCAGACACCCCCATATGGAAACCATCCGGTTGACACTATGAGAACCAGGGACCGACTCCTGCCTCACGGAAGGCCGATTTTGATGCACTTTTCTCGGATTGGGTTGGTGGTCAGACACCCCCATATGGAAACCATCCGGTTGACATTAGGAGAACCAGGGACCGACTCCTGGCTCCCGGAAGGCCGATTTTGATGCACTTTTCTCGGATTGGGTTGGTGGTCAGACACCCCCATATGGAAACCATCCGGTTGACATTAGGAGAACCAGGGACCGACTCCTGGCTCCCGGAAGGCCGATTTTGATGCACTTTTCTCGGATTGGGTTGGTGGTCAGACACCCCCATATGGAAACCATCCGGTTGACACTATGAGAACCAGGGACCGACTCCTGCCTCACGGAAGGCCGATTTTGATGCACTTTTCTCGGATTGGGTTGGTGGTCAGACACCCCCATATGGAAACCATCCGGTTGACACTATGAGAACCAGGGACCGACTCCTGCCTCACGGAAGGCCGATTTTGATGCACTTTTCTCGGATTGGGTTGGTGGTCAGACACCCCCATATGGAAACCATCCGGTTGACATTAGGAGAACCAGGGACCGACTCCTGGCTCCCGGAAGGCCGATTTTGATGCACTTTTCTCGGATTGGGTTGGTGGTCAGACACCCCCATATGGAAACCATCCGGTTGACATTAGGAGAACCAGGGACCGACTCCTGGCTCCCGGAAGGCCGATTTTGATGCACTTTTCTCGGATTGGGTTGGTGGTCAGACACCCCCATATGGAAACCATCCGGTTGACACTATGAGAACCAGGGACCGACTCCTGCCTCACGGAAGGCCGATTTTGATGCACTTTTCTCGGATTGGGTTGGTGGTCAGACACCCCCATATGGAAATCATCCGGTTGACACTATGAGAACCAGGGACCGACTCCTGGCTCCCGGAAGGCCGATTTTGATGCACTTTTCTCGGATTGGGTTGGTGGTCAGACACCCCCATATGGAAACCATCCGGTTGACACCAGGAGAACCAGGGACCGACTCCTGGCTCCCGGAAGGCCGATTTTGATGCACTTTTCTCGGATTGGGTTGGTGGTCAGACACCCCCATATGGAAACCATCCGGTTGACACCAGGAGAACCAGGGACCGACTCCTGGCTCCCGGAAGGCCGATTTTGATGCACTTTTCTCGGATTGGGTTCTTGGTCAGACACCCCCATATGGTAAACCGCCGGCGGACACTAGGAGAACCAGGGGAGGCTATTACCTCACACATGGGGGTTTTGGGTGCCCTTGGCCGGCTTGGGGGTGACCCCAAGAGTGGGTCCAAGACCCCACACCCGGATCCATCCACAGGGGGGCGCCACATGTCATTTTAAGCCTGATTTCACTAGGGGAACCAGGGGATGATCTTAACTCACAAATGGGGGTTTTGGGTGCCCATGGCCGGCTTGGGGGTGACCCCAAGAGGGGGTCCAAGACCCCACAGCCGGATCCATCCACAGGGGGGCGCCACATGTCATTTTAAGCCTGATTTCACTATGGGTACCCAGGGGAGGCTGTTCACTCACACATGGGGGTTTTGGGTGCCCATTGAAGGCATGGCCAGCTTGGGGGGGACCCCAAGAAGGGGTCCAAGACCCCACAGCCGGATCCATCCACAGGGGGGCGCCACATGTCACTTTAGGCCGGATTTCACTATGGGTACCCAGGGGAGGCTGTTCACTCACACATGGGGGTTTTGGGTGCCCATTGAAGGCATGGCCAGCTTGGGGGGGACCCCAAGAAGGGGTCCAAGCACCCACAGCCGGATCTATCCACAGGGGGGCGCCACATGTCATTTTAAGCCTGATTTCACTATGGGTACCCAGGGGAGGCTGTTCACTCACACATGGGGGTTTGGGGTGCCCATGGTCGGCATGGATGGCTTGGGGGGGACCCCAAGAAGGGGTCCAAGCACCCACAGCCGGATCTATCCACAGGGGGGCGCCACATGTCATTTTAAGCCTGATTTCACTATGGGGACCCAGGGGAGGCTGTTCACTCACACATGGGGGTTTTGGGTGCCCATGGTCGGCATGGCTGGCTTGGGGGAGACCCCAAGAAGGGGTCCAAGCACCCCCACCAAGATCCATCCACAGGGGGGCGCCACAGGTCACTTTAAGCCTGATTTCACTATGGGTACCCAGGGGAGGCTGTTCACTCACACATGGGGGTTTTGGGTGCCCATGGTCGGCATGGCTGGCTTGGGGGAGACCCCAAGAAGGGGTCCAAGCACCCCCACCAAGATCCATCCACAGGGGGGCGCCACAGGTCATTTTAGGCCTGATTTCACTATGGGGACACAGGGGAGGCTTTTCACTCACACATCGGGGTTTTGGGTGCCCTTGGTCGGCATGGCTGGCTTGGAGGAGACCCCAAGAAGGGGTCCAAGCACCCCCACCAAGATCCATCCACAGGGGGGCGCCACAGGTCACTTTAAGCCGGATTTCACTATGGGGACACAGGGGAGGCTTTTCACTCACACATGGGGGTTTTGGGTGCCCATGGTCGGCATGGCTGGCTTGGGGGAGACCCCAAGAAGGGGTCCAAGCACCCCCACCAAGATCCATCCACAGGGGGGCGCCACAGGTCACTTTAAGCCGGATTTCACTATGGGGACACAGGGGAGGCTTTTCACTCACACATCGGGGTTTTGGGTGCCCTTGGTCGGCATGGCTGGCTTGGAGGAGACCCCAAGAAGGGGTCCAAGCACCCCCACCAAGATCCATCCACAGGGGGGCGCCACAGGTCACTTTAAGCCGGATTTCACTATGGGTACCCAGGGGAGGCTGTTCACTCACACATGGGGGTTTTGGGTGCCCATGGTCGGCATGGCTGGCTTGGAGGAGACCCCAAGAAGGGGTCCAAGCACCCCCACCAAGATCCATCCACAGGGGGGCGCCACAGGTCACTTTAAGCCGGATTTCACTATGGGTACCCAGGGGAGGCTGTTCACTCACACATGGGGGTTTTGGGTGCCCATGGTCGGCATGGCTGGCTTGGAGGAGACCCCAAGAAGGGGTCCAAGCACCCCCACCAAGATCCATCCACAGGGGGGCGCCACAGGTCACTTTAAGCCTGATTTCACTATGGGTACCCAGGGGAGGCTGTTCACTCACACATGGGGGTTTTGGGTGCCCATGGTCGGCATGGCTGGCTTGGGGGAGACCCCAAGAAGGGGTCCAAGCACCCCCACCAAGATCCATCCACAGGGGGGCGCCACAGGTCATTTTAGGCCTGATTTCACTATGGGGACACAGGGGAGGCTTTTCACTCACACATCGGGGTTTTGGGTGCCCATGGTCGGCATGGCTGGCTTGGAGGAGACCCCAAGAAGGGGTCCAAGCACCCCCACCAAGATCCATCCACAGGGGGGCGCCACAGGTCATTTTAGGCCTGATTTCACTATGGGGACACAG
>NW_028163609.1:32500-40000 GCF_964263955.1 Coregonus lavaretus
GCACGGGCCGAGAGGTTTGCCATCACCCCCGGATCAATCGGACATGTACGGGTGCTTCACGACAGAGAGGGGCCATGGGGACATGAGGTAGCCGAAACCGGGCCTTCCCCTGGGCATGGGAACGGCCAGTAGGTCCCTGGAGGTATGGTCCACTTCGGAGCGTTGGAACCATGGTTCTGAGGGACCCAGAACCCTCAAACATGCCCGATTCCCAATATCCGCACAGGCCGAGAGGTTTGCCATCACCCCCGGATCAATCCGCCATGGAAGTCTATTCTCTGAAAACGAGGTTTTCAAAATCGCGCCGGTACCTGTCTGGCCGACCTGGAACCGAGTGGGGCTACTACGGGAGAGGCCAAATTATCGACATAAGCCCTGCCACCCGCTGGGCCTGTCTGTGCTCCGCCGTTTGGGGGAAAAAACAGCGATTTCGGTTTTGAAAAAACGACTTAAAACGTTAATAATTCAAAAACTAAAAGTCCAATCAGGATGGGGTTTTTTTGGCGCAAAAGGGCACGAATAGACGCACATTTATATATAAATTAATTCGTTTTTGGAAATTTTTTACTATATTTTAATTATGTTAGAAAAGTGAAAAAAAAAAATAGGGGTCAGAACGGTTGATGTTCCTATACGAGTTAAGAAAAACCCTTTTAGGTAATGGAAGTTCATCATAAAAGAGGATAATAGACCAAATTTGGGACCTCTAGCTCATCGGGAAGTATTTTTAAACATTATTTGAAAAAATCGGAAAAATCGGCCGAAATTGCACTATGTCCCTTCGTGCATGGTAACCCAAATGAGAACCAGGGGGAACGGCTCCTGACTCACACAAGGCCGACATGGGTGCTCTTGGTCGGATTGGGTTGTGGGTCAGACACCCCCACATGGAAGACCGCCGGCGGTCGATGGGAGAACCAGAGACCGACTCCTGGCTCACGGAAGGCCGATTTGGGTGCACTTGGTCGGATTGGGTTGTGGGTCAGACACCCCAACATGGTTGTCCGTCGGCGGACACCAGGAGAACCAGGGACCGACTCCTGGCTCACGGAAGGCCGATTTGATGCACTTTTTTCGGATTGGGGTGGTGGTCAGACACCCCCATATGGAAATCATCCGGTTGACAACAGGAGAACCAGGGACCGACTCCTGGCTCCCGGAAGGCCGATTTGATGCACTTTTTTCGGATTGGGATGTTGGTCAGACACCCCCATATGGAAATCATCCGGTTGACAACAGGAGAACCAGGGACCGACTCCTGGCTCCCGGAAGGCCGATTTTGATGCACTTTTCTCGGATTGGGTTGGTGGTCAGACACCCCCATATGGAAATCATCCGGTTGACACTATGAGAACCAGGGACCGACTCCTGGCTCCCGGAAGGCCGATTTTGATGCACTTTTCTCGGATTGGGTTGGTGGTCAGACACCCCCATATGGAAATCATCCGGTTGACACTATGAGAACCAGGGACCGACTCCTGCCTCACGGAAGGCCGATTTTGATGCACTTTTCTCGGATTGGGTTGGTGGTCAGACACCCCCATATGGAAACCATCCGGTTGACACTATGAGAACCAGGGACCGACTCCTGCCTCACGGAAGGCCGATTTTGATGCACTTTTCTCGGATTGGGTTGGTGGTCAGACACCCCCATATGGAAACCATCCGGTTGACATTAGGAGAACCAGGGACCGACTCCTGGCTCCCGGAAGGCCGATTTTGATGCACTTTTCTCGGATTGGGTTGGTGGTCAGACACCCCCATATGGAAACCATCCGGTTGACACCAGGAGAACCAGGGACCGACTCCTGGCTCCCGGAAGGCCGATTTTGATGCACTTTTCTCGGATTGGGATGTTGGTCAGACACCCCCATATGGAAATCATCCGGTTGACACTATGAGAACCAGGGACCGACTCCTGCCTCACGGAAGGCCGATTTTGATGCACTTTTCTCGGATTGGGTTGGTGGTCAGACACCCCCATATGGAAATCATCCGGTTGACACTATGAGAACCAGGGACCGACTCCTGGCTCCCGGAAGGCCGATTTTGATGCACTTTTCTCGGATTGGGTTGGTGGTCAGACACCCCCATATGGAAACCATCCGGTTGACACTATGAGAACCAGGGACCGACTCCTGCCTCACGGAAGGCCGATTTTGATGCACTTTTCTCGGATTGGGTTGGTGGTCAGACACCCCCATATGGAAACCATCCGGTTGACATTAGGAGAACCAGGGACCGACTCCTGGCTCCCGGAAGGCCGATTTTGATGCACTTTTCTCGGATTGGGTTGGTGGTCAGACACCCCCATATGGAAACCATCCGGTTGACACTATGAGAACCAGGGACCGACTCCTGCCTCACGGAAGGCCGATTTTGATGCACTTTTCTCGGATTGGGTTGGTGGTCAGACACCCCCATATGGAAACCATCCGGTTGACATTAGGAGAACCAGGGACCGACTCCTGGCTCCCGGAAGGCCGATTTTGATGCACTTTTCTCGGATTGGGTTGGTGGTCAGACACCCCCATATGGAAACCATCCGGTTGACACTATGAGAACCAGGGACCGACTCCTGCCTCACGGAAGGCCGATTTTGATGCACTTTTCTCGGATTGGGTTGGTGGTCAGACACCCCCATATGGAAACCATCCGGTTGACATTAGGAGAACCAGGGACCGACTCCTGGCTCCCGGAAGGCCGATTTTGATGCACTTTTCTCGGATTGGGTTGGTGGTCAGACACCCCCATATGGAAACCATCCGGTTGACACTATGAGAACCAGGGACCGACTCCTGCCTCACGGAAGGCCGATTTTGATGCACTTTTCTCGGATTGGGTTGGTGGTCAGACACCCCCATATGGAAACCATCCGGTTGACATTAGGAGAACCAGGGACCGACTCCTGGCTCCCGGAAGGCCGATTTTGATGCACTTTTCTCGGATTGGGTTGGTGGTCAGACACCCCCATATGGAAACCATCCGGTTGACACTATGAGAACCAGGGACCGACTCCTGCCTCACGGAAGGCCGATTTTGATGCACTTTTCTCGGATTGGGTTGGTGGTCAGACACCCCCATATGGAAACCATCCGGTTGACATTAGGAGAACCAGGGACCGACTCCTGGCTCCCGGAAGGCCGATTTTGATGCACTTTTCTCGGATTGGGTTGGTGGTCAGACACCCCCATATGGAAACCATCCGGTTGACATTAGGAGAACCAGGGACCGACTCCTGGCTCCCGGAAGGCCGATTTTGATGCACTTTTCTCGGATTGGGTTGGTGGTCAGACACCCCCATATGGAAACCATCCGGTTGACACTATGAGAACCAGGGACCGACTCCTGCCTCACGGAAGGCCGATTTTGATGCACTTTTCTCGGATTGGGTTGGTGGTCAGACACCCCCATATGGAAACCATCCGGTTGACACTATGAGAACCAGGGACCGACTCCTGCCTCACGGAAGGCCGATTTTGATGCACTTTTCTCGGATTGGGTTGGTGGTCAGACACCCCCATATGGAAACCATCCGGTTGACATTAGGAGAACCAGGGACCGACTCCTGGCTCCCGGAAGGCCGATTTTGATGCACTTTTCTCGGATTGGGTTGGTGGTCAGACACCCCCATATGGAAACCATCCGGTTGACATTAGGAGAACCAGGGACCGACTCCTGGCTCCCGGAAGGCCGATTTTGATGCACTTTTCTCGGATTGGGTTGGTGGTCAGACACCCCCATATGGAAACCATCCGGTTGACACTATGAGAACCAGGGACCGACTCCTGCCTCACGGAAGGCCGATTTTGATGCACTTTTCTCGGATTGGGTTGGTGGTCAGACACCCCCATATGGAAATCATCCGGTTGACACTATGAGAACCAGGGACCGACTCCTGGCTCCCGGAAGGCCGATTTTGATGCACTTTTCTCGGATTGGGTTGGTGGTCAGACACCCCCATATGGAAACCATCCGGTTGACACCAGGAGAACCAGGGACCGACTCCTGGCTCCCGGAAGGCCGATTTTGATGCACTTTTCTCGGATTGGGTTGGTGGTCAGACACCCCCATATGGAAACCATCCGGTTGACACCAGGAGAACCAGGGACCGACTCCTGGCTCCCGGAAGGCCGATTTTGATGCACTTTTCTCGGATTGGGTTCTTGGTCAGACACCCCCATATGGTAAACCGCCGGCGGACACTAGGAGAACCAGGGGAGGCTATTACCTCACACATGGGGGTTTTGGGTGCCCTTGGCCGGCTTGGGGGTGACCCCAAGAGTGGGTCCAAGACCCCACACCCGGATCCATCCACAGGGGGGCGCCACATGTCATTTTAAGCCTGATTTCACTAGGGGAACCAGGGGATGATCTTAACTCACAAATGGGGGTTTTGGGTGCCCATGGCCGGCTTGGGGGTGACCCCAAGAGGGGGTCCAAGACCCCACAGCCGGATCCATCCACAGGGGGGCGCCACATGTCATTTTAAGCCTGATTTCACTATGGGTACCCAGGGGAGGCTGTTCACTCACACATGGGGGTTTTGGGTGCCCATTGAAGGCATGGCCAGCTTGGGGGGGACCCCAAGAAGGGGTCCAAGACCCCACAGCCGGATCCATCCACAGGGGGGCGCCACATGTCACTTTAGGCCGGATTTCACTATGGGTACCCAGGGGAGGCTGTTCACTCACACATGGGGGTTTTGGGTGCCCATTGAAGGCATGGCCAGCTTGGGGGGGACCCCAAGAAGGGGTCCAAGCACCCACAGCCGGATCTATCCACAGGGGGGCGCCACATGTCATTTTAAGCCTGATTTCACTATGGGTACCCAGGGGAGGCTGTTCACTCACACATGGGGGTTTGGGGTGCCCATGGTCGGCATGGATGGCTTGGGGGGGACCCCAAGAAGGGGTCCAAGCACCCACAGCCGGATCTATCCACAGGGGGGCGCCACATGTCATTTTAAGCCTGATTTCACTATGGGGACCCAGGGGAGGCTGTTCACTCACACATGGGGGTTTTGGGTGCCCATGGTCGGCATGGCTGGCTTGGGGGAGACCCCAAGAAGGGGTCCAAGCACCCCCACCAAGATCCATCCACAGGGGGGCGCCACAGGTCACTTTAAGCCTGATTTCACTATGGGTACCCAGGGGAGGCTGTTCACTCACACATGGGGGTTTTGGGTGCCCATGGTCGGCATGGCTGGCTTGGGGGAGACCCCAAGAAGGGGTCCAAGCACCCCCACCAAGATCCATCCACAGGGGGGCGCCACAGGTCATTTTAGGCCTGATTTCACTATGGGGACACAGGGGAGGCTTTTCACTCACACATCGGGGTTTTGGGTGCCCTTGGTCGGCATGGCTGGCTTGGAGGAGACCCCAAGAAGGGGTCCAAGCACCCCCACCAAGATCCATCCACAGGGGGGCGCCACAGGTCACTTTAAGCCGGATTTCACTATGGGGACACAGGGGAGGCTTTTCACTCACACATGGGGGTTTTGGGTGCCCATGGTCGGCATGGCTGGCTTGGGGGAGACCCCAAGAAGGGGTCCAAGCACCCCCACCAAGATCCATCCACAGGGGGGCGCCACAGGTCACTTTAAGCCGGATTTCACTATGGGGACACAGGGGAGGCTTTTCACTCACACATCGGGGTTTTGGGTGCCCTTGGTCGGCATGGCTGGCTTGGAGGAGACCCCAAGAAGGGGTCCAAGCACCCCCACCAAGATCCATCCACAGGGGGGCGCCACAGGTCACTTTAAGCCGGATTTCACTATGGGTACCCAGGGGAGGCTGTTCACTCACACATGGGGGTTTTGGGTGCCCATGGTCGGCATGGCTGGCTTGGAGGAGACCCCAAGAAGGGGTCCAAGCACCCCCACCAAGATCCATCCACAGGGGGGCGCCACAGGTCACTTTAAGCCGGATTTCACTATGGGTACCCAGGGGAGGCTGTTCACTCACACATGGGGGTTTTGGGTGCCCATGGTCGGCATGGCTGGCTTGGAGGAGACCCCAAGAAGGGGTCCAAGCACCCCCACCAAGATCCATCCACAGGGGGGCGCCACAGGTCACTTTAAGCCTGATTTCACTATGGGTACCCAGGGGAGGCTGTTCACTCACACATGGGGGTTTTGGGTGCCCATGGTCGGCATGGCTGGCTTGGGGGAGACCCCAAGAAGGGGTCCAAGCACCCCCACCAAGATCCATCCACAGGGGGGCGCCACAGGTCATTTTAGGCCTGATTTCACTATGGGGACACAGGGGAGGCTTTTCACTCACACATCGGGGTTTTGGGTGCCCATGGTCGGCATGGCTGGCTTGGAGGAGACCCCAAGAAGGGGTCCAAGCACCCCCACCAAGATCCATCCACAGGGGGGCGCCACAGGTCATTTTAGGCCTGATTTCACTATGGGGACCCAGGGGAGGCTTTTCACTCACACATGGGGGTTTTGGGTGCCCATGGCCGGCATGGCCAGCTTGGGGGAGACCCCAAGAAGGGGTCCAAGCACCCCCATCCAGATCCATCCACAGGGGGGCGCCACAGGTCATTTTCACTAGGAGAACCAGGGGAGGGCTCCTGACTCACACATGGGCATTCTGGGTGCCCATGGCTGGGATGGGTGAGACAGAGTCCAGCCCTCCACACACAAAAGTGATCCAGCAGGCCAGAAGAAAGGGGAGAGAGAGAGAGAGAGAGAGAGAACAAATAATACATGGGCACAGAGCAGCCAGCCTCCATTGGAGCTGCCTGCACAGTGCTGCCCTCCTGTGGGAAAGGTTCACACACACACTCACTCACTCACTCACACAGACACACACAGACAAACCTATTCACTTGGGCCTTCTCCCTCATGCCCTGCTGACATCCATGCAGGCCCACATTGACCTTTGTGACCTCTGGAGCTCCATGCACCTTGTTCTAAACTCCCTGCCTAGTAAAGGGCATCTCCCATGGGCATGAGAGTACAGCTCACTCCCCTGGAGCACCATGCCTCTTTTTAATCACTCTCTCCCTATTAAAACCCTCTCTCCCATGGGCTTGAGAGTACAGCTTACTCCCTTGACCTCCAGAGGTATAGGAGGCCAAAAAAAAAGGGGGACAGAGCAGACAGCCCCCAAAGGGGATGCCTGCTCTGCCCCCCTATGAGACAGGTTCACTCACTCACACAGACACACCTATTCACTTGGGCCTTCTCCCTCATGCCCTGCTGACATCCATGCAGGCCCACATTGACCTTTGTGACCTCTGGAGCTCCATGCCTCTTTTTAAACTCTCTCTTCCCATTAAAAGCCTCTCTCACATGGGCTTGAGAGTACAGCTTACTCCCTTGACCTCCAGAGGTATAGGAGGCCAAAAAAAAAGGGGGACAGAGCAGACAGCCCCCAAAGGGGATGCCTGCTCTGCCCCCCTATGAGACAGGTTCACTCACTCACACAGACACACCTATTCACTTGGGCCTTCTCTCTGTGGCCCTGCTGACAGCCATGCAGGCCC
>NW_028163609.1:50000-55000 GCF_964263955.1 Coregonus lavaretus
CGGTCGATGGGAGAACCAGAGACCGACTCCTGGCTCACGGAAGGCCGATTTGGGTGCACTTGGTCGGATTGGGTTGTGGGTCAGACACCCCAACATGGTTGTCCGTCGGCGGACACCAGGAGAACCAGGGACCGACTCCTGGCTCACGGAAGGCCGATTTGATGCACTTTTTTCGGATTGGGGTGGTGGTCAGACACCCCCATATGGAAATCATCCGGTTGACAACAGGAGAACCAGGGACCGACTCCTGGCTCCCGGAAGGCCGATTTGATGCACTTTTTTCGGATTGGGATGTTGGTCAGACACCCCCATATGGAAATCATCCGGTTGACAACAGGAGAACCAGGGACCGACTCCTGGCTCCCGGAAGGCCGATTTTGATGCACTTTTCTCGGATTGGGTTGGTGGTCAGACACCCCCATATGGAAATCATCCGGTTGACACTATGAGAACCAGGGACCGACTCCTGGCTCCCGGAAGGCCGATTTTGATGCACTTTTCTCGGATTGGGTTGGTGGTCAGACACCCCCATATGGAAATCATCCGGTTGACACTATGAGAACCAGGGACCGACTCCTGCCTCACGGAAGGCCGATTTTGATGCACTTTTCTCGGATTGGGTTGGTGGTCAGACACCCCCATATGGAAACCATCCGGTTGACACTATGAGAACCAGGGACCGACTCCTGCCTCACGGAAGGCCGATTTTGATGCACTTTTCTCGGATTGGGTTGGTGGTCAGACACCCCCATATGGAAACCATCCGGTTGACATTAGGAGAACCAGGGACCGACTCCTGGCTCCCGGAAGGCCGATTTTGATGCACTTTTCTCGGATTGGGTTGGTGGTCAGACACCCCCATATGGAAACCATCCGGTTGACACCAGGAGAACCAGGGACCGACTCCTGGCTCCCGGAAGGCCGATTTTGATGCACTTTTCTCGGATTGGGATGTTGGTCAGACACCCCCATATGGAAATCATCCGGTTGACACTATGAGAACCAGGGACCGACTCCTGCCTCACGGAAGGCCGATTTTGATGCACTTTTCTCGGATTGGGTTGGTGGTCAGACACCCCCATATGGAAATCATCCGGTTGACACTATGAGAACCAGGGACCGACTCCTGGCTCCCGGAAGGCCGATTTTGATGCACTTTTCTCGGATTGGGTTGGTGGTCAGACACCCCCATATGGAAACCATCCGGTTGACACTATGAGAACCAGGGACCGACTCCTGCCTCACGGAAGGCCGATTTTGATGCACTTTTCTCGGATTGGGTTGGTGGTCAGACACCCCCATATGGAAACCATCCGGTTGACATTAGGAGAACCAGGGACCGACTCCTGGCTCCCGGAAGGCCGATTTTGATGCACTTTTCTCGGATTGGGTTGGTGGTCAGACACCCCCATATGGAAACCATCCGGTTGACACTATGAGAACCAGGGACCGACTCCTGCCTCACGGAAGGCCGATTTTGATGCACTTTTCTCGGATTGGGTTGGTGGTCAGACACCCCCATATGGAAACCATCCGGTTGACATTAGGAGAACCAGGGACCGACTCCTGGCTCCCGGAAGGCCGATTTTGATGCACTTTTCTCGGATTGGGTTGGTGGTCAGACACCCCCATATGGAAACCATCCGGTTGACACTATGAGAACCAGGGACCGACTCCTGCCTCACGGAAGGCCGATTTTGATGCACTTTTCTCGGATTGGGTTGGTGGTCAGACACCCCCATATGGAAACCATCCGGTTGACATTAGGAGAACCAGGGACCGACTCCTGGCTCCCGGAAGGCCGATTTTGATGCACTTTTCTCGGATTGGGTTGGTGGTCAGACACCCCCATATGGAAACCATCCGGTTGACACTATGAGAACCAGGGACCGACTCCTGCCTCACGGAAGGCCGATTTTGATGCACTTTTCTCGGATTGGGTTGGTGGTCAGACACCCCCATATGGAAACCATCCGGTTGACATTAGGAGAACCAGGGACCGACTCCTGGCTCCCGGAAGGCCGATTTTGATGCACTTTTCTCGGATTGGGTTGGTGGTCAGACACCCCCATATGGAAACCATCCGGTTGACACTATGAGAACCAGGGACCGACTCCTGCCTCACGGAAGGCCGATTTTGATGCACTTTTCTCGGATTGGGTTGGTGGTCAGACACCCCCATATGGAAACCATCCGGTTGACATTAGGAGAACCAGGGACCGACTCCTGGCTCCCGGAAGGCCGATTTTGATGCACTTTTCTCGGATTGGGTTGGTGGTCAGACACCCCCATATGGAAACCATCCGGTTGACATTAGGAGAACCAGGGACCGACTCCTGGCTCCCGGAAGGCCGATTTTGATGCACTTTTCTCGGATTGGGTTGGTGGTCAGACACCCCCATATGGAAACCATCCGGTTGACACTATGAGAACCAGGGACCGACTCCTGCCTCACGGAAGGCCGATTTTGATGCACTTTTCTCGGATTGGGTTGGTGGTCAGACACCCCCATATGGAAACCATCCGGTTGACACTATGAGAACCAGGGACCGACTCCTGCCTCACGGAAGGCCGATTTTGATGCACTTTTCTCGGATTGGGTTGGTGGTCAGACACCCCCATATGGAAACCATCCGGTTGACATTAGGAGAACCAGGGACCGACTCCTGGCTCCCGGAAGGCCGATTTTGATGCACTTTTCTCGGATTGGGTTGGTGGTCAGACACCCCCATATGGAAACCATCCGGTTGACATTAGGAGAACCAGGGACCGACTCCTGGCTCCCGGAAGGCCGATTTTGATGCACTTTTCTCGGATTGGGTTGGTGGTCAGACACCCCCATATGGAAACCATCCGGTTGACACTATGAGAACCAGGGACCGACTCCTGCCTCACGGAAGGCCGATTTTGATGCACTTTTCTCGGATTGGGTTGGTGGTCAGACACCCCCATATGGAAATCATCCGGTTGACACTATGAGAACCAGGGACCGACTCCTGGCTCCCGGAAGGCCGATTTTGATGCACTTTTCTCGGATTGGGTTGGTGGTCAGACACCCCCATATGGAAACCATCCGGTTGACACCAGGAGAACCAGGGACCGACTCCTGGCTCCCGGAAGGCCGATTTTGATGCACTTTTCTCGGATTGGGTTGGTGGTCAGACACCCCCATATGGAAACCATCCGGTTGACACCAGGAGAACCAGGGACCGACTCCTGGCTCCCGGAAGGCCGATTTTGATGCACTTTTCTCGGATTGGGTTCTTGGTCAGACACCCCCATATGGTAAACCGCCGGCGGACACTAGGAGAACCAGGGGAGGCTATTACCTCACACATGGGGGTTTTGGGTGCCCTTGGCCGGCTTGGGGGTGACCCCAAGAGTGGGTCCAAGACCCCACACCCGGATCCATCCACAGGGGGGCGCCACATGTCATTTTAAGCCTGATTTCACTAGGGGAACCAGGGGATGATCTTAACTCACAAATGGGGGTTTTGGGTGCCCATGGCCGGCTTGGGGGTGACCCCAAGAGGGGGTCCAAGACCCCACAGCCGGATCCATCCACAGGGGGGCGCCACATGTCATTTTAAGCCTGATTTCACTATGGGTACCCAGGGGAGGCTGTTCACTCACACATGGGGGTTTTGGGTGCCCATTGAAGGCATGGCCAGCTTGGGGGGGACCCCAAGAAGGGGTCCAAGACCCCACAGCCGGATCCATCCACAGGGGGGCGCCACATGTCACTTTAGGCCGGATTTCACTATGGGTACCCAGGGGAGGCTGTTCACTCACACATGGGGGTTTTGGGTGCCCATTGAAGGCATGGCCAGCTTGGGGGGGACCCCAAGAAGGGGTCCAAGCACCCACAGCCGGATCTATCCACAGGGGGGCGCCACATGTCATTTTAAGCCTGATTTCACTATGGGTACCCAGGGGAGGCTGTTCACTCACACATGGGGGTTTGGGGTGCCCATGGTCGGCATGGATGGCTTGGGGGGGACCCCAAGAAGGGGTCCAAGCACCCACAGCCGGATCTATCCACAGGGGGGCGCCACATGTCATTTTAAGCCTGATTTCACTATGGGGACCCAGGGGAGGCTGTTCACTCACACATGGGGGTTTTGGGTGCCCATGGTCGGCATGGCTGGCTTGGGGGAGACCCCAAGAAGGGGTCCAAGCACCCCCACCAAGATCCATCCACAGGGGGGCGCCACAGGTCACTTTAAGCCTGATTTCACTATGGGTACCCAGGGGAGGCTGTTCACTCACACATGGGGGTTTTGGGTGCCCATGGTCGGCATGGCTGGCTTGGGGGAGACCCCAAGAAGGGGTCCAAGCACCCCCACCAAGATCCATCCACAGGGGGGCGCCACAGGTCATTTTAGGCCTGATTTCACTATGGGGACACAGGGGAGGCTTTTCACTCACACATCGGGGTTTTGGGTGCCCTTGGTCGGCATGGCTGGCTTGGAGGAGACCCCAAGAAGGGGTCCAAGCACCCCCACCAAGATCCATCCACAGGGGGGCGCCACAGGTCACTTTAAGCCGGATTTCACTATGGGGACACAGGGGAGGCTTTTCACTCACACATGGGGGTTTTGGGTGCCCATGGTCGGCATGGCTGGCTTGGGGGAGACCCCAAGAAGGGGTCCAAGCACCCCCACCAAGATCCATCCACAGGGGGGCGCCACAGGTCACTTTAAGCCGGATTTCACTATGGGGACACAGGGGAGGCTTTTCACTCACACATCGGGGTTTTGGGTGCCCTTGGTCGGCATGGCTGGCTTGGAGGAGACCCCAAGAAGGGGTCCAAGCACCCCCACCAAGATCCATCCACAGGGGGGCGCCACAGGTCACTTTAAGCCGGATTTCACTATGGGTACCCAGGGGAGGCTGTTCACTCACACATGGGGGTTTTGGGTGCCCATGGTCGGCATGGCTGGCTTGGAGGAGACCCCAAGAAGGGGTCCAAGCACCCCCACCAAGATCCATCCACAGGG
>NW_028163609.1:67500-72500 GCF_964263955.1 Coregonus lavaretus
ACTCCTGGCTCCCGGAAGGCCGATTTTGATGCACTTTTCTCGGATTGGGATGTTGGTCAGACACCCCCATATGGAAATCATCCGGTTGACACTATGAGAACCAGGGACCGACTCCTGCCTCACGGAAGGCCGATTTTGATGCACTTTTCTCGGATTGGGTTGGTGGTCAGACACCCCCATATGGAAATCATCCGGTTGACACTATGAGAACCAGGGACCGACTCCTGGCTCCCGGAAGGCCGATTTTGATGCACTTTTCTCGGATTGGGTTGGTGGTCAGACACCCCCATATGGAAACCATCCGGTTGACACTATGAGAACCAGGGACCGACTCCTGCCTCACGGAAGGCCGATTTTGATGCACTTTTCTCGGATTGGGTTGGTGGTCAGACACCCCCATATGGAAACCATCCGGTTGACATTAGGAGAACCAGGGACCGACTCCTGGCTCCCGGAAGGCCGATTTTGATGCACTTTTCTCGGATTGGGTTGGTGGTCAGACACCCCCATATGGAAACCATCCGGTTGACACTATGAGAACCAGGGACCGACTCCTGCCTCACGGAAGGCCGATTTTGATGCACTTTTCTCGGATTGGGTTGGTGGTCAGACACCCCCATATGGAAACCATCCGGTTGACATTAGGAGAACCAGGGACCGACTCCTGGCTCCCGGAAGGCCGATTTTGATGCACTTTTCTCGGATTGGGTTGGTGGTCAGACACCCCCATATGGAAACCATCCGGTTGACACTATGAGAACCAGGGACCGACTCCTGCCTCACGGAAGGCCGATTTTGATGCACTTTTCTCGGATTGGGTTGGTGGTCAGACACCCCCATATGGAAACCATCCGGTTGACATTAGGAGAACCAGGGACCGACTCCTGGCTCCCGGAAGGCCGATTTTGATGCACTTTTCTCGGATTGGGTTGGTGGTCAGACACCCCCATATGGAAACCATCCGGTTGACACTATGAGAACCAGGGACCGACTCCTGCCTCACGGAAGGCCGATTTTGATGCACTTTTCTCGGATTGGGTTGGTGGTCAGACACCCCCATATGGAAACCATCCGGTTGACATTAGGAGAACCAGGGACCGACTCCTGGCTCCCGGAAGGCCGATTTTGATGCACTTTTCTCGGATTGGGTTGGTGGTCAGACACCCCCATATGGAAACCATCCGGTTGACACTATGAGAACCAGGGACCGACTCCTGCCTCACGGAAGGCCGATTTTGATGCACTTTTCTCGGATTGGGTTGGTGGTCAGACACCCCCATATGGAAACCATCCGGTTGACATTAGGAGAACCAGGGACCGACTCCTGGCTCCCGGAAGGCCGATTTTGATGCACTTTTCTCGGATTGGGTTGGTGGTCAGACACCCCCATATGGAAACCATCCGGTTGACATTAGGAGAACCAGGGACCGACTCCTGGCTCCCGGAAGGCCGATTTTGATGCACTTTTCTCGGATTGGGTTGGTGGTCAGACACCCCCATATGGAAACCATCCGGTTGACACTATGAGAACCAGGGACCGACTCCTGCCTCACGGAAGGCCGATTTTGATGCACTTTTCTCGGATTGGGTTGGTGGTCAGACACCCCCATATGGAAACCATCCGGTTGACACTATGAGAACCAGGGACCGACTCCTGCCTCACGGAAGGCCGATTTTGATGCACTTTTCTCGGATTGGGTTGGTGGTCAGACACCCCCATATGGAAACCATCCGGTTGACATTAGGAGAACCAGGGACCGACTCCTGGCTCCCGGAAGGCCGATTTTGATGCACTTTTCTCGGATTGGGTTGGTGGTCAGACACCCCCATATGGAAACCATCCGGTTGACATTAGGAGAACCAGGGACCGACTCCTGGCTCCCGGAAGGCCGATTTTGATGCACTTTTCTCGGATTGGGTTGGTGGTCAGACACCCCCATATGGAAACCATCCGGTTGACACTATGAGAACCAGGGACCGACTCCTGCCTCACGGAAGGCCGATTTTGATGCACTTTTCTCGGATTGGGTTGGTGGTCAGACACCCCCATATGGAAATCATCCGGTTGACACTATGAGAACCAGGGACCGACTCCTGGCTCCCGGAAGGCCGATTTTGATGCACTTTTCTCGGATTGGGTTGGTGGTCAGACACCCCCATATGGAAACCATCCGGTTGACACCAGGAGAACCAGGGACCGACTCCTGGCTCCCGGAAGGCCGATTTTGATGCACTTTTCTCGGATTGGGTTGGTGGTCAGACACCCCCATATGGAAACCATCCGGTTGACACCAGGAGAACCAGGGACCGACTCCTGGCTCCCGGAAGGCCGATTTTGATGCACTTTTCTCGGATTGGGTTCTTGGTCAGACACCCCCATATGGTAAACCGCCGGCGGACACTAGGAGAACCAGGGGAGGCTATTACCTCACACATGGGGGTTTTGGGTGCCCTTGGCCGGCTTGGGGGTGACCCCAAGAGTGGGTCCAAGACCCCACACCCGGATCCATCCACAGGGGGGCGCCACATGTCATTTTAAGCCTGATTTCACTAGGGGAACCAGGGGATGATCTTAACTCACAAATGGGGGTTTTGGGTGCCCATGGCCGGCTTGGGGGTGACCCCAAGAGGGGGTCCAAGACCCCACAGCCGGATCCATCCACAGGGGGGCGCCACATGTCATTTTAAGCCTGATTTCACTATGGGTACCCAGGGGAGGCTGTTCACTCACACATGGGGGTTTTGGGTGCCCATTGAAGGCATGGCCAGCTTGGGGGGGACCCCAAGAAGGGGTCCAAGACCCCACAGCCGGATCCATCCACAGGGGGGCGCCACATGTCACTTTAGGCCGGATTTCACTATGGGTACCCAGGGGAGGCTGTTCACTCACACATGGGGGTTTTGGGTGCCCATTGAAGGCATGGCCAGCTTGGGGGGGACCCCAAGAAGGGGTCCAAGCACCCACAGCCGGATCTATCCACAGGGGGGCGCCACATGTCATTTTAAGCCTGATTTCACTATGGGTACCCAGGGGAGGCTGTTCACTCACACATGGGGGTTTGGGGTGCCCATGGTCGGCATGGATGGCTTGGGGGGGACCCCAAGAAGGGGTCCAAGCACCCACAGCCGGATCTATCCACAGGGGGGCGCCACATGTCATTTTAAGCCTGATTTCACTATGGGGACCCAGGGGAGGCTGTTCACTCACACATGGGGGTTTTGGGTGCCCATGGTCGGCATGGCTGGCTTGGGGGAGACCCCAAGAAGGGGTCCAAGCACCCCCACCAAGATCCATCCACAGGGGGGCGCCACAGGTCACTTTAAGCCTGATTTCACTATGGGTACCCAGGGGAGGCTGTTCACTCACACATGGGGGTTTTGGGTGCCCATGGTCGGCATGGCTGGCTTGGGGGAGACCCCAAGAAGGGGTCCAAGCACCCCCACCAAGATCCATCCACAGGGGGGCGCCACAGGTCATTTTAGGCCTGATTTCACTATGGGGACACAGGGGAGGCTTTTCACTCACACATCGGGGTTTTGGGTGCCCTTGGTCGGCATGGCTGGCTTGGAGGAGACCCCAAGAAGGGGTCCAAGCACCCCCACCAAGATCCATCCACAGGGGGGCGCCACAGGTCACTTTAAGCCGGATTTCACTATGGGGACACAGGGGAGGCTTTTCACTCACACATGGGGGTTTTGGGTGCCCATGGTCGGCATGGCTGGCTTGGGGGAGACCCCAAGAAGGGGTCCAAGCACCCCCACCAAGATCCATCCACAGGGGGGCGCCACAGGTCACTTTAAGCCGGATTTCACTATGGGGACACAGGGGAGGCTTTTCACTCACACATCGGGGTTTTGGGTGCCCTTGGTCGGCATGGCTGGCTTGGAGGAGACCCCAAGAAGGGGTCCAAGCACCCCCACCAAGATCCATCCACAGGGGGGCGCCACAGGTCACTTTAAGCCGGATTTCACTATGGGTACCCAGGGGAGGCTGTTCACTCACACATGGGGGTTTTGGGTGCCCATGGTCGGCATGGCTGGCTTGGAGGAGACCCCAAGAAGGGGTCCAAGCACCCCCACCAAGATCCATCCACAGGGGGGCGCCACAGGTCACTTTAAGCCGGATTTCACTATGGGTACCCAGGGGAGGCTGTTCACTCACACATGGGGGTTTTGGGTGCCCATGGTCGGCATGGCTGGCTTGGAGGAGACCCCAAGAAGGGGTCCAAGCACCCCCACCAAGATCCATCCACAGGGGGGCGCCACAGGTCACTTTAAGCCTGATTTCACTATGGGTACCCAGGGGAGGCTGTTCACTCACACATGGGGGTTTTGGGTGCCCATGGTCGGCATGGCTGGCTTGGGGGAGACCCCAAGAAGGGGTCCAAGCACCCCCACCAAGATCCATCCACAGGGGGGCGCCACAGGTCATTTTAGGCCTGATTTCACTATGGGGACACAGGGGAGGCTTTTCACTCACACATCGGGGTTTTGGGTGCCCATGGTCGGCATGGCTGGCTTGGAGGAGACCCCAAGAAGGGGTCCAAGCACCCCCACCAAGATCCATCCACAGGGGGGCGCCACAGGTCATTTTAGGCCTGATTTCACTATGGGGACCCAGGGGAGGCTTTTCACTCACACATGGGGGTTTTGGGTGCCCATGGCCGGCATGGCCAGCTTGGGGGAGACCCCAAGAAGGGGTCCAAGCACCCCCATCCAGATCCATCCACAGGGGGGCGCCACAGGTCATTTTCACTAGGAGAACCAGGGGAGGGCTCCTGACTCACACATGGGCATTCTGGGTGCCCATGGCTGGGATGGGTGAGACAGAGTCCAGCCCTCCACACACAAAAGTGATCCAGCAGGCCAGAAGAAAGGGGAGAGAGAGAGAGAGAGAGAGAGAACAAATAATACATGGGCACAGAGCAGCCAGCCTCCATTGGAGCTGCCTGCACAGTGCTGCCCTCCTGTGGGAAAGGTTCACACACACACTCACTCAC
>NW_028163609.1:85000-86516 GCF_964263955.1 Coregonus lavaretus
CTTTTCTCGGATTGGGTTGGTGGTCAGACACCCCCATATGGAAATCATCCGGTTGACACTATGAGAACCAGGGACCGACTCCTGGCTCCCGGAAGGCCGATTTTGATGCACTTTTCTCGGATTGGGTTGGTGGTCAGACACCCCCATATGGAAACCATCCGGTTGACACTATGAGAACCAGGGACCGACTCCTGCCTCACGGAAGGCCGATTTTGATGCACTTTTCTCGGATTGGGTTGGTGGTCAGACACCCCCATATGGAAACCATCCGGTTGACATTAGGAGAACCAGGGACCGACTCCTGGCTCCCGGAAGGCCGATTTTGATGCACTTTTCTCGGATTGGGTTGGTGGTCAGACACCCCCATATGGAAACCATCCGGTTGACACTATGAGAACCAGGGACCGACTCCTGCCTCACGGAAGGCCGATTTTGATGCACTTTTCTCGGATTGGGTTGGTGGTCAGACACCCCCATATGGAAACCATCCGGTTGACATTAGGAGAACCAGGGACCGACTCCTGGCTCCCGGAAGGCCGATTTTGATGCACTTTTCTCGGATTGGGTTGGTGGTCAGACACCCCCATATGGAAACCATCCGGTTGACACTATGAGAACCAGGGACCGACTCCTGCCTCACGGAAGGCCGATTTTGATGCACTTTTCTCGGATTGGGTTGGTGGTCAGACACCCCCATATGGAAACCATCCGGTTGACATTAGGAGAACCAGGGACCGACTCCTGGCTCCCGGAAGGCCGATTTTGATGCACTTTTCTCGGATTGGGTTGGTGGTCAGACACCCCCATATGGAAACCATCCGGTTGACACTATGAGAACCAGGGACCGACTCCTGCCTCACGGAAGGCCGATTTTGATGCACTTTTCTCGGATTGGGTTGGTGGTCAGACACCCCCATATGGAAACCATCCGGTTGACATTAGGAGAACCAGGGACCGACTCCTGGCTCCCGGAAGGCCGATTTTGATGCACTTTTCTCGGATTGGGTTGGTGGTCAGACACCCCCATATGGAAACCATCCGGTTGACACTATGAGAACCAGGGACCGACTCCTGCCTCACGGAAGGCCGATTTTGATGCACTTTTCTCGGATTGGGTTGGTGGTCAGACACCCCCATATGGAAACCATCCGGTTGACATTAGGAGAACCAGGGACCGACTCCTGGCTCCCGGAAGGCCGATTTTGATGCACTTTTCTCGGATTGGGTTGGTGGTCAGACACCCCCATATGGAAACCATCCGGTTGACATTAGGAGAACCAGGGACCGACTCCTGGCTCCCGGAAGGCCGATTTTGATGCACTTTTCTCGGATTGGGTTGGTGGTCAGACACCCCCATATGGAAACCATCCGGTTGACACTATGAGAACCAGGGACCGACTCCTGCCTCACGGAAGGCCGATTTTGATGCACTTTTCTCGGATTGGGTTGGTGGTCAGACACCCCCATATGGAAACCATCCGGTTGACACTATGAGAACCAGGGACCGACTCCTGCC
>NW_028163608.1:7500-12500 GCF_964263955.1 Coregonus lavaretus
CTCTCAAGCCCATGTGAGAGAGGCTTTTAATGGGAAGAGAGAGTTTAAAAAGAGGCATGGAGCTCCAGAGGTCACAAAGGTCAATGTGGGCCTGCATGGATGTCAGCAGGGCATGAGGGAGAAGGCCCAAGTGAATAGGTGTGTCTGTGTGAGTGAGTGAACCTGTCTCATAGGGGGGCAGAGCAGGCATCCCCTTTGGGGGCTGTCTGCTCTGTCCCCCTTTTTTTTTGGCCTCCTATACCTCTGGAGGTCAAGGGAGTAAGCTGTACTCTCAAGCCCATGGGAGAGAGGGTTTTAATAGGGAGAGAGTGATTAAAAAGAGGCATGGTGCTCCAGGGGAGTGAGCTGTACTCTCATGCCCATGGGAGATGCCCTTTACTAGGCAGGGAGTTTAGAACAAGGTGCATGGAGCTCCAGAGGTCACAAAGGTCAATGTGGGCCTGCATGGATGTCAGCAGGGCATGAGGGAGAAGGCCCAAGTGAATAGGTTTGTCTGTGTGTGTCTGTGTGAGTGAGTGAGTGAGTGTGTGTGTGAACCTTTCCCACAGGAGGGCAGCACTGTGCAGGCAGCTCCAATGGAGGCTGGCTGCTCTGTGCCCATGTATTATTTGTTCTCTCTCTCTCTCTCTCTCCCCTTTCTTCTGGCCTGCTGGGTCACTTTTGTGTGTGGAGGGCTGGACTCTGTCTCACCCATCCCAGCCATGGGCACCCAGAATGCCCATGTGTGAGTCAGGAGCCCTCCCCTGGTTCTCCTAGTGAAAATGACCTGTGGCGCCCCCCTGTGGATGGATCTTGGTGGGGGTGCTTGGACCCCTTCTTGGGGTCTCCTCCAAGCCAGCCATGCCGACCATGGGCACCCAAAACCCCCATGTGTGAGTGAACAGCCTCCCCAGTGTACCCATAGTGAAATCAGGCTTAAAGTGACCTGTGGCGCCCCCCTGTGGATGGATCTTGGTGGGGGTGCTTGGACCCCTTCTTGGGGTCTCCTCCAAGCCAGCCATGCCGACCATGGGCACCCAAAACCCCCATGTGTGAGTGAACAGCCTCCCCAGTGTACCCATAGTGAAATCAGGCTTAAAGTGACCTGTGGCGCCCCCCTGTGGATGGATCTTGGTGGGGGTGCTTGGACCCCTTCTTGGGGTCTCCTCCAAGCCAGCCATGCCGACCATGGGCACCCAAAACCCCCATGTGTGAGTGAACAGCCTCCCCAGTGTACCCATAGTGAAATCAGGCTTAAAGTGACCTGTGGCGCCCCCCTGTGGATGGATCTTGGTGGGGGTGCTTGGACCCCTTCTTGGGGTCTCCTCCAAGCCAGCCATGCCGACCATGGGCACCCAAAACCCCCATGTGTGAGTGAACAGCCTCCCCAGTGTACCCATAGTGAAATCAGGCTTAAAGTGACCTGTGGCGCCCCCCTGTGGATGGATCTTGGTGGGGGTGCTTGGACCCCTTCTTGGGGTCTCCTCCAAGCCAGCCATGCCGACCATGGGCACCCAAAACCCCCATGTGTGAGTGAACAGCCTCCCCAGTGTACCCATAGTGAAATCCGGCCTAAAGTGACCTGTGGCGCCCCCCTGTGGATGGATTCGGCTGTGGGTGCTTGGACCCCTTCTTGGGGTCTCCCCCAAGCTGGCCATGCCGACCATGGGCACCCAAAACCCCCATGTGTGAGTGAACAGCCTCCCCTGGGTCCCCATAGTGAAATCCGGCCTAAAGTGACCTGTGGCGCCCCCCTGTGGATGGATTCGGCTGTGGGTGCTTGGACCCCTTCTTGGGGTCTCCCCCAAGCTGGCCATGCCGACCATGGGCACCCAAAACCCCCATGTGTGAGTGAACAGCCTCCCCTGGGTCCCCATAGTGAAATCCGGCCTAAAGTGACCTGTGGCGCCCCCCTGTGGATGGATCTGGATGGGGGTGCTTGGACCCCTTCTTGGGGTCTCCTCCAAGCCAGCCATGCCGACCATGGGCACCCAAAACCCCCATGTGTGAGTGAACAGCCTCCCCTGGGTCCCCATAGTGAAATCAGGCTTAAAATGACATGTGGCGCCCCCCTGTGGATGGATCCGGCTGTGGGGTCTTGTACCCCCTCTTGGGGTCACCCCCAAGCCGGCCATGGGCACCCAAAACCCCCATGTGTGAGTGAACAGCCTCCCCTGTGTCCCCATAGTGAAATCAGGCCTAAAGTGACATGTGGCGCCCCCCTGTGGATGGATCCGGGTGGGGGTGCTTGGACCCCCTCTTGGGGTCTCCCCCAAGCCATGGGCAGCCAAATCCCCCATTTGTGAGTTAAGATCATCCCCTGGTTCCCCTAGTGAAATCAGGCCTAAAATGACCTCTGTGGCGCCCCCCTGTGGATGGATCCGGCTGTGGGGTCTTGGACCCCCTCTTGGGGTCACCCCCAAGCCAGCCATGGGCACCCAAAACCCCCATTTGTGAGTTAAGATCATCCCCTGGTTCCCCTAGTGAAATCAGGCTTAAAATGACATGTGGCGCCCCCCTGTGGATGGATCCGGGTGTGGGGTCTTGGACCCCCTCTTGGGGTCACCCCCAAGCCGGCCAAGGGCACCCAAAACCCCCATGTGTGAGGTAAGAGCCTCCCTGGTTCTCCTAGTGTCCGCCGGCGGTTTACCATATGGGGGTGTCTGACCACCACCCCAATCCGAGAAAAGTGCATCAAAATCGGCCTCCGTGAGCCAGGAGTCGGTCCCTGGTTCTCATAGTGTCAACCGGATGATTTCCATATGGGGGTGTCTGACCACCAACCCAATCCGAGAAAAGTGCATCAAAATCGGCCTTCCGGGAGCCAGGAGTCGGTCCCTGGTTCTCATAGTGTCAACCGGATGGTTTCCATATGGGGGTGTCTGACCACCAACCCAATCCGAGAAAAGTGCATCAAAATCGGCCTTCCGGGAGCCAGGAGTCGGTCCCTGGTTCTCATAGTGTCAACCGGATGATTTCCATATGGGGGTGTCTGACCACCAACCCAATCCGAGAAAAGTGCATCAAAATCGGCCTCCGTGAGCCAGGAGTCGGTCCCTGGTTCTCATAGTGTCAACCGGATGATTTCCTATGGGGGTGTCTGACCACCAACCCAATCCGAGAAAAGTGCATCAAAATCGGCCTTCCGGGAGCCAGGAGTCGGTCCCTGGTTCTCCTAATGTCAACCGGATGATTTCCATATGGGGGTGTCTGACCACCAACCCAATCCGAGAAAAGTGCATCAAAATCGGCCTTCCGGGAGCCAGGAGTCGGTCCCTGGTTCTCATAGTGTCAACCGGATGATTTCCATATGGGGGTGTCTGACCACCAACCCAATCCGAGAAAAGTGCATCAAAATCGGCCTCCGTGAGCCAGGAGTCGGTCCCTGGTTCTCATAGTGTCAACCGGATGATTTCCATATGGGGGTGTCTGACCACCAACCCAATCCGAGAAAAGTGCATCAAAATCGGCCTTCCGGGAGCCAGGAGTCGGTCCCTGGTTCTCATAGTGTCAACCGGATGGTTTCCATATGGGGGTGTCTGACCACCAACCCAATCCGAGAAAAGTGCATCAAAATCGGCCTTCCGGGAGCCAGGAGTCGGTCCCTGGTTCTCCTAATGTCAACCGGATGATTTCCATATGGGGGTGTCTGACCACCAACCCAATCCGAGAAAAGTGCATCAAAATCGGCCTTCCGGGAGCCAGGAGTCGGTCCCTGGTTCTCCTAATGTCAACCGGATGATTTCCATATGGGGGTGTCTGACCACCAACCCAATCCGAGAAAAGTGCATCAAAATCGGCCTTCCGGGAGCCAGGAGTCGGTCCCTGGTTCTCATAGTGTCAACCGGATGGTTTCCATATGGGGGTGTCTGACCACCAACCCAATCCGAGAAAAGTGCATCAAAATCGGCCTTCCGGGAGCCAGGAGTCGGTCCCTGGTTCTCCTAATGTCAACCGGATGATTTCCATATGGGGGTGTCTGACCACCAACCCAATCCGAGAAAAGTGCATCAAAATCGGCCTTCCGGGAGCCAGGAGTCGGTCCCTGGTTCTCCTAATGTCAACCGGATGATTTCCATATGGGGGTGTCTGACCACCAACCCAATCCGAGAAAAGTGCATCAAAATCGGCCTTCCGGGAGCCAGGAGTCGGTCCCTGGTTCTCATAGTGTCAACCGGATGGTTTCCATATGGGGGTGTCTGACCACCAACCCAATCCGAGAAAAGTGCATCAAAATCGGCCTTCCGGGAGCCAGGAGTCGGTCCCTGGTTCTCATAGTGTCAACCGGATGGTTTCCATATGGGGGTGTCTGACCACCAACCCAATCCGAGAAAAGTGCATCAAAATCGGCCTTCCGGGAGCCAGGAGTCGGTCCCTGGTTCTCATAGTGTCAACCGGATGGTTTCCATATGGGGGTGTCTGACCACCAACCCAATCCGAGAAAAGTGCATCAAAATCGGCCTTCCGTGAGGCAGGAGTCGGCCCCTGGTTCTCCTGTTGTCAACCGGATGATTTCCATATGGGGGTGTCTGACCACCACCCCAATCCGAAAAAAGTGCATCAAATCGGCCTTCCGTGAGCCAGGAGTCGGTCCCTGGTTCTCCTGGTGTCCGCCGGCGGACAACCATGTTGGGGTGTCTGACCACCAACCCAATCCGAGAAAAGTGCATCAAAATCGGCCTTCCGTGAGGCAGGAGTCGGCCCCTGGTTCTCCTGTTGTCAACCGGATGATTTCCATATGGGGGTGTCTGACCACCACCCCAATCCGAAAAAAGTGCATCAAATCGGCCTTCCGTGAGCCAGGAGTCGGTCCCTGGTTCTCCTGGTGTCCGCCGGCGGACAACCATGTTGGGGTGTCTGACCACCAACCCAATCCGAGAAAAGTGCATCAAAATCGGCCTTCCGTGAGGCAGGAGTCGGTCCCTGGTTCTCCTGTTGTCAACCGGATGATTTCCATATGGGGGTGTCTGACCACCACCCCAATCCGAAAAAAGTGCATCAAATCGGCCTTCCGTGAGGCA
>NW_028163608.1:22500-30000 GCF_964263955.1 Coregonus lavaretus
CATGGAGGTCGAGGGAGTGAGCTGCAGTCTCAGTCCGAGTGAGAGATGGTTTGAGCGGACACGGAGTGTGGGCCTGGAGGCATGGAGGTCGGGGACGCCCATGCAGTGAGCTGCAGTCTCAGTCCGAGTGAGAGATGGTTTGAGCGGACACAGAGTGTGGGCCTGGAGGCATGGAGGTCGGGGACGCCCATGCAGTGAGCTGCAGTCTCAGTCCGAGTGAGAGATGGTTTGAGCGGACACGGAGTGTGGGCCTGGAGGCATGGAGGTCGGGGAGGCCCATGCAGTGAGCTGCAGTCTCAGTCCGAGTGAGAGATGGTTTGAGCGGACACGGAGTGTGGGCCTGGAGGCATGGAGGTCGGGGAGGCCCATGCAGTGAGCTGCAGTCTCAGTCCGAGTGAGAGATGGTTTGAGCGGACACAGAGTGTGGGCCTGGAGGCATGGAGGTCGGGGACGCCCATGCAGTGAGCTGCAGTCTCAGTCCGAGTGAGAGATGGTTTGAGCGGACACGGAGTGTGGGCCTGGAGGCATGGAGGTCGGGGACGCCCATGCAGTGAGCTGCAGTCTCAGTCCGAGTGAGAGATGGTTTGAGCGGACACGGAGTGTGGGCCTGGAGGCATGGAGGTCGGGGAGGCCCATGCAGTGAGCTGCAGTCTCAGTCCGAGTGAGAGATGGTTTGAGCGGACACAGAGTGTGGGCCTGGAGGCATGGAGGTCGGGGACGCCCATGCAGTGAGCTGCAGTCTCAGTCCGAGTGAGAGATGGTTTGAGCGGACACGGAGTGTGGGCCTGGAGGCATGGAGGTCGGGGACGCCCATGCAGTGAGCTGCAGTCTCAGTCCGAGTGAGAGATGGTTTGAGCGGACACGGAGTGTGGGCCTGGAGGCATGGAGGTCGGGGACGCCCATGCAGTGAGCTGCAGTCTCAGTCCGAGTGAGAGATGGTTTGAGCGGGCAGGGAGTGTGGGCTTGGTGGTCGTGGTTCTGGAGCCCAGGCCATCCAGGGAGTGAGCTGCAGTCTGAGGCCGAGTGAGAGAGGGTTTGAGTGGGCAGGGAGTGTGGGCTTGGTGGTCGTGGTTCTGGAGCCCAGGCCATCCAGGGAGTGAGCTGCAGTCTGAGGCCGAGTGAGAGAGGGTTTGAGTGGGCAGGGAGTGTGGGCTTGGTGGTCGTGGTTCTGGAGCCCAGGCCATCCAGGGAGTGAGCTGCAGTCTCAGGCCGAGTGAGAGAGGGTTTCACTGGGCATGGAGTGTAGAGATGGAGGCAATGAGCTCCAGAGGTCACAAAGGTCAATGTGGGCCTGCATGGCTGTCAGCAGGGCCACAGAGAGAAGGCCCAAGTGAATAGGTGTGTCTGTGTGAGTGAGTGAACCTGTCTCATAGGGGGGCAGAGCAGGCATCCCCTTTGGGGGCTGTCTGCTCTGTCCCCCTTTTTTTTTGGCCTCCTATACCTCTGGAGGTCAAGGGAGTAAGCTGTACTCTCAAGCCCATGTGAGAGAGGCTTTTAATGGGAAGAGAGAGTTTAAAAAGAGGCATGGAGCTCCAGAGGTCACAAAGGTCAATGTGGGCCTGCATGGATGTCAGCAGGGCATGAGGGAGAAGGCCCAAGTGAATAGGTGTGTCTGTGTGAGTGAGTGAACCTGTCTCATAGGGGGGCAGAGCAGGCATCCCCTTTGGGGGCTGTCTGCTCTGTCCCCCTTTTTTTTTGGCCTCCTATACCTCTGGAGGTCAAGGGAGTAAGCTGTACTCTCAAGCCCATGGGAGAGAGGGTTTTAATAGGGAGAGAGTGATTAAAAAGAGGCATGGTGCTCCAGGGGAGTGAGCTGTACTCTCATGCCCATGGGAGATGCCCTTTACTAGGCAGGGAGTTTAGAACAAGGTGCATGGAGCTCCAGAGGTCACAAAGGTCAATGTGGGCCTGCATGGATGTCAGCAGGGCATGAGGGAGAAGGCCCAAGTGAATAGGTTTGTCTGTGTGTGTCTGTGTGAGTGAGTGAGTGAGTGTGTGTGTGAACCTTTCCCACAGGAGGGCAGCACTGTGCAGGCAGCTCCAATGGAGGCTGGCTGCTCTGTGCCCATGTATTATTTGTTCTCTCTCTCTCTCTCTCTCCCCTTTCTTCTGGCCTGCTGGGTCACTTTTGTGTGTGGAGGGCTGGACTCTGTCTCACCCATCCCAGCCATGGGCACCCAGAATGCCCATGTGTGAGTCAGGAGCCCTCCCCTGGTTCTCCTAGTGAAAATGACCTGTGGCGCCCCCCTGTGGATGGATCTTGGTGGGGGTGCTTGGACCCCTTCTTGGGGTCTCCTCCAAGCCAGCCATGCCGACCATGGGCACCCAAAACCCCCATGTGTGAGTGAACAGCCTCCCCAGTGTACCCATAGTGAAATCAGGCTTAAAGTGACCTGTGGCGCCCCCCTGTGGATGGATCTTGGTGGGGGTGCTTGGACCCCTTCTTGGGGTCTCCTCCAAGCCAGCCATGCCGACCATGGGCACCCAAAACCCCCATGTGTGAGTGAACAGCCTCCCCAGTGTACCCATAGTGAAATCAGGCTTAAAGTGACCTGTGGCGCCCCCCTGTGGATGGATCTTGGTGGGGGTGCTTGGACCCCTTCTTGGGGTCTCCTCCAAGCCAGCCATGCCGACCATGGGCACCCAAAACCCCCATGTGTGAGTGAACAGCCTCCCCAGTGTACCCATAGTGAAATCAGGCTTAAAGTGACCTGTGGCGCCCCCCTGTGGATGGATCTTGGTGGGGGTGCTTGGACCCCTTCTTGGGGTCTCCTCCAAGCCAGCCATGCCGACCATGGGCACCCAAAACCCCCATGTGTGAGTGAACAGCCTCCCCAGTGTACCCATAGTGAAATCAGGCTTAAAGTGACCTGTGGCGCCCCCCTGTGGATGGATCTTGGTGGGGGTGCTTGGACCCCTTCTTGGGGTCTCCTCCAAGCCAGCCATGCCGACCATGGGCACCCAAAACCCCCATGTGTGAGTGAACAGCCTCCCCAGTGTACCCATAGTGAAATCCGGCCTAAAGTGACCTGTGCGCCCCCCTGTGGATGGATTCGGCTGTGGGTGCTTGGACCCCTTCTTGGGGTCTCCCCCAAGCTGGCCATGCCGACCATGGGCACCCAAAACCCCCATGTGTGAGTGAACAGCCTCCCCTGGGTCCCCATAGTGAAATCCGGCCTAAAGTGACCTGTGGCGCCCCCCTGTGGATGGATTCGGCTGTGGGTGCTTGGACCCCTTCTTGGGGTCTCCCCCAAGCTGGCCATGCCGACCATGGGCACCCAAAACCCCCATGTGTGAGTGAACAGCCTCCCCTGGGTCCCCATAGTGAAATCCGGCCTAAAGTGACCTGTGGCGCCCCCCTGTGGATGGATCTGGATGGGGGTGCTTGGACCCCTTCTTGGGGTCTCCTCCAAGCCAGCCATGCCGACCATGGGCACCCAAAACCCCCATGTGTGAGTGAACAGCCTCCCCTGGGTCCCCATAGTGAAATCAGGCTTAAAATGACATGTGGCGCCCCCCTGTGGATGGATCCGGCTGTGGGGTCTTGTACCCCCTCTTGGGGTCACCCCCAAGCCGGCCATGGGCACCCAAAACCCCCATGTGTGAGTGAACAGCCTCCCCTGTGTCCCCATAGTGAAATCAGGCCTAAAGTGACATGTGGCGCCCCCCTGTGGATGGATCCGGGTGGGGGTGCTTGGACCCCCTCTTGGGGTCTCCCCCAAGCCATGGGCAGCCAAATCCCCCATTTGTGAGTTAAGATCATCCCCTGGTTCCCCTAGTGAAATCAGGCCTAAAATGACCTCTGTGGCGCCCCCCTGTGGATGGATCCGGCTGTGGGGTCTTGGACCCCCTCTTGGGGTCACCCCCAAGCCAGCCATGGGCACCCAAAACCCCCATTTGTGAGTTAAGATCATCCCCTGGTTCCCCTAGTGAAATCAGGCTTAAAATGACATGTGGCGCCCCCCTGTGGATGGATCCGGGTGTGTGGGGTCTTGGACCCCCTCTTGGGGTCACCCCCAAGCCGGCCAAGGGCACCCAAAACCCCCATGTGTGAGGTAAGAGCCTCCCCTGGTTCTCCTAGTGTCCGCCGGCGGTTTACCATATGGGGGTGTCTGACCACCACCCCAATCCGAGAAAAGTGCATCAAAATCGGCCTCCGTGAGCCAGGAGTCGGTCCCTGGTTCTCATAGTGTCAACCGGATGATTTCCATATGGGGGTGTCTGACCACCAACCCAATCCGAGAAAAGTGCATCAAAATCGGCCTTCCGGGAGCCAGGAGTCGGTCCCTGGTTCTCATAGTGTCAACCGGATGGTTTCCATATGGGGGTGTCTGACCACCAACCCAATCCGAGAAAAGTGCATCAAAATCGGCCTTCCGGGAGCCAGGAGTCGGTCCCTGGTTCTCATAGTGTCAACCGGATGATTTCCATATGGGGGTGTCTGACCACCAACCCAATCCGAGAAAAGTGCATCAAAATCGGCCTCCGTGAGCCAGGAGTCGGTCCCTGGTTCTCATAGTGTCAACCGGATGATTTCCATATGGGGGTGTCTGACCACCAACCCAATCCGAGAAAAGTGCATCAAAATCGGCCTTCCGGGAGCCAGGAGTCGGTCCCTGGTTCTCCTAATGTCAACCGGATGATTTCCATATGGGGGTGTCTGACCACCAACCCAATCCGAGAAAAGTGCATCAAAATCGGCCTTCCGGGAGCCAGGAGTCGGTCCCTGGTTCTCATAGTGTCAACCGGATGATTTCCATATGGGGGTGTCTGACCACCAACCCAATCCGAGAAAAGTGCATCAAAATCGGCCTCCGTGAGCCAGGAGTCGGTCCCTGGTTCTCATAGTGTCAACCGGATGATTTCCATATGGGGGTGTCTGACCACCAACCCAATCCGAGAAAAGTGCATCAAAATCGGCCTTCCGGGAGCCAGGAGTCGGTCCCTGGTTCTCATAGTGTCAACCGGATGGTTTCCATATGGGGGTGTCTGACCACCAACCCAATCCGAGAAAAGTGCATCAAAATCGGCCTTCCGGGAGCCAGGAGTCGGTCCCTGGTTCTCCTAATGTCAACCGGATGATTTCCATATGGGGGTGTCTGACCACCAACCCAATCCGAGAAAAGTGCATCAAAATCGGCCTTCCGGGAGCCAGGAGTCGGTCCCTGGTTCTCCTAATGTCAACCGGATGATTTCCATATGGGGGTGTCTGACCACCAACCCAATCCGAGAAAAGTGCATCAAAATCGGCCTTCCGGGAGCCAGGAGTCGGTCCCTGGTTCTCATAGTGTCAACCGGATGGTTTCCATATGGGGGTGTCTGACCACCAACCCAATCCGAGAAAAGTGCATCAAAATCGGCCTTCCGGGAGCCAGGAGTCGGTCCCTGGTTCTCCTAATGTCAACCGGATGATTTCCATATGGGGGTGTCTGACCACCAACCCAATCCGAGAAAAGTGCATCAAAATCGGCCTTCCGGGAGCCAGGAGTCGGTCCCTGGTTCTCCTAATGTCAACCGGATGATTTCCATATGGGGGTGTCTGACCACCAACCCAATCCGAGAAAAGTGCATCAAAATCGGCCTTCCGGGAGCCAGGAGTCGGTCCCTGGTTCTCATAGTGTCAACCGGATGGTTTCCATATGGGGGTGTCTGACCACCAACCCAATCCGAGAAAAGTGCATCAAAATCGGCCTTCCGGGAGCCAGGAGTCGGTCCCTGGTTCTCATAGTGTCAACCGGATGGTTTCCATATGGGGGTGTCTGACCACCAACCCAATCCGAGAAAAGTGCATCAAAATCGGCCTTCCGGGAGCCAGGAGTCGGTCCCTGGTTCTCATAGTGTCAACCGGATGGTTTCCATATGGGGGTGTCTGACCACCAACCCAATCCGAGAAAAGTGCATCAAAATCGGCCTTCCGTGAGGCAGGAGTCGGCCCCTGGTTCTCCTGTTGTCAACCGGATGATTTCCATATGGGGGTGTCTGACCACCACCCCAATCCGAAAAAAGTGCATCAAATCGGCCTTCCGTGAGCCAGGAGTCGGTCCCTGGTTCTCCTGGTGTCCGCCGGCGGACAACCATGTTGGGGTGTCTGACCACCAACCCAATCCGAGAAAAGTGCATCAAAATCGGCCTTCCGTGAGGCAGGAGTCGGCCCCTGGTTCTCCTGTTGTCAACCGGATGATTTCCATATGGGGGTGTCTGACCACCACCCCAATCCGAAAAAAGTGCATCAAATCGGCCTTCCGTGAGCCAGGAGTCGGTCCCTGGTTCTCCTGGTGTCCGCCGGCGGACAACCATGTTGGGGTGTCTGACCACCAACCCAATCCGAGAAAAGTGCATCAAAATCGGCCTTCCGTGAGGCAGGAGTCGGTCCCTGGTTCTCCTGTTGTCAACCGGATGATTTCCATATGGGGGTGTCTGACCACCACCCCAATCCGAAAAAAGTGCATCAAATCGGCCTTCCGTGAGGCAGGAGTCGGTCCCTGGTTCTCCTGGTGTCCGCCGGCGGACAACCATGTTGGGGTGTCTGACCCACAACCCAATCCGACCAAGTGCACCCAAATCGGCCTTCCGTGAGCCAGGAGTCGGTCTCTGGTTCTCCCATCGACCGCCGGCGGTCTTCCATGTGGGGGTGTCTGACCCACAACCCAATCCGACCAAGAGCACCCATGTCGGCCTTGTGTGAGTCAGGAGCCGTTCCCCCTGGTTCTCATTTGGGTTACCATGCACGAAGGGACATAGTGCAATTTCGGCCGATTTTTCCGATTTTTTCAAATAATGTTTAAAAATACTTCCCGATGAGCTAGAGGTCCCAAATTTGGTCTATTATCCTCTTTTATGATGAACTTCCATTACCTAAAAGGGTTTTTCTTAACTCGTATAGGAACATCAACCGTTCTGACCCCTATTTTTTTTTTTCACTTTTCTAACATAATTAAAATATAGTAAAAAATTTCCAAAAACGAATTAATTTATATATAAATGTGCGTCTATTCGTGCCCTTTTGCGCCAAAAAAACCCCATCCTGATTGGACTTTTAGTTTTTGAATTATTAACGTTTTAAGTCGTTTTTTCAAAACCGAAATCGCTGTTTTTTCCCCCAAACGGCGGAGCACAGACAGGCCCAGCGGGTGGCAGGGCTTATGTCGATAATTTGGCCTCTCCCGTAGTAGCCCCACTCGGTTCCAGGTCGGCCAGACAGGTACCGGCGCGATTTTGAAAACCTCGTTTTCAGAGAATAGACTTCCATGGCGGATTGATCCGGGGGTGATGGCAAACCTCTCGGCCTGTGCGGATATTGGGAATCGGGCATGTTTGAGGGTTCTGGGTCCCTCAGAACCATGGTTCCAACGCTCCGAAGTGGACCATACCTCCAGGGACCTACTGGCCGTTCCCATGCCCAGGGGAAGGCCCGGTTTCGGCTACCTCATGTCCCCATGGCCCCTCTCTGTCGTGAAGCACCCGTACACGTCCGATTGATCCGGGGGTGATGGCAAACCT
>NW_028163608.1:40000-45000 GCF_964263955.1 Coregonus lavaretus
TCGTGGTTCTGGAGCCCAGGCCATCCAGGGAGTGAGCTGCAGTCTCAGGCCGAGTGAGAGAGGGTTTCACTGGGCATGGAGTGTAGAGATGGAGGCAATGAGCTCCAGAGGTCACAAAGGTCAATGTGGGCCTGCATGGCTGTCAGCAGGGCCACAGAGAGAAGGCCCAAGTGAATAGGTGTGTCTGTGTGAGTGAGTGAACCTGTCTCATAGGGGGGCAGAGCAGGCATCCCCTTTGGGGGCTGTCTGCTCTGTCCCCCTTTTTTTTTGGCCTCCTATACCTCTGGAGGTCAAGGGAGTAAGCTGTACTCTCAAGCCCATGTGAGAGAGGCTTTTAATGGGAAGAGAGAGTTTAAAAAGAGGCATGGAGCTCCAGAGGTCACAAAGGTCAATGTGGGCCTGCATGGATGTCAGCAGGGCATGAGGGAGAAGGCCCAAGTGAATAGGTGTGTCTGTGTGAGTGAGTGAACCTGTCTCATAGGGGGGCAGAGCAGGCATCCCCTTTGGGGGCTGTCTGCTCTGTCCCCCTTTTTTTTTGGCCTCCTATACCTCTGGAGGTCAAGGGAGTAAGCTGTACTCTCAAGCCCATGGGAGAGAGGGTTTTAATAGGGAGAGAGTGATTAAAAAGAGGCATGGTGCTCCAGGGGAGTGAGCTGTACTCTCATGCCCATGGGAGATGCCCTTTACTAGGCAGGGAGTTTAGAACAAGGTGCATGGAGCTCCAGAGGTCACAAAGGTCAATGTGGGCCTGCATGGATGTCAGCAGGGCATGAGGGAGAAGGCCCAAGTGAATAGGTTTGTCTGTGTGTGTCTGTGTGAGTGAGTGAGTGAGTGTGTGTGTGAACCTTTCCCACAGGAGGGCAGCACTGTGCAGGCAGCTCCAATGGAGGCTGGCTGCTCTGTGCCCATGTATTATTTGTTCTCTCTCTCTCTCTCTCTCCCCTTTCTTCTGGCCTGCTGGGTCACTTTTGTGTGTGGAGGGCTGGACTCTGTCTCACCCATCCCAGCCATGGGCACCCAGAATGCCCATGTGTGAGTCAGGAGCCCTCCCCTGGTTCTCCTAGTGAAAATGACCTGTGGCGCCCCCCTGTGGATGGATCTTGGTGGGGGTGCTTGGACCCCTTCTTGGGGTCTCCTCCAAGCCAGCCATGCCGACCATGGGCACCCAAAACCCCCATGTGTGAGTGAACAGCCTCCCCAGTGTACCCATAGTGAAATCAGGCTTAAAGTGACCTGTGGCGCCCCCCTGTGGATGGATCTTGGTGGGGGTGCTTGGACCCCTTCTTGGGGTCTCCTCCAAGCCAGCCATGCCGACCATGGGCACCCAAAACCCCCATGTGTGAGTGAACAGCCTCCCCAGTGTACCCATAGTGAAATCAGGCTTAAAGTGACCTGTGGCGCCCCCCTGTGGATGGATCTTGGTGGGGGTGCTTGGACCCCTTCTTGGGGTCTCCTCCAAGCCAGCCATGCCGACCATGGGCACCCAAAACCCCCATGTGTGAGTGAACAGCCTCCCCAGTGTACCCATAGTGAAATCAGGCTTAAAGTGACCTGTGGCGCCCCCCTGTGGATGGATCTTGGTGGGGGTGCTTGGACCCCTTCTTGGGGTCTCCTCCAAGCCAGCCATGCCGACCATGGGCACCCAAAACCCCCATGTGTGAGTGAACAGCCTCCCCAGTGTACCCATAGTGAAATCAGGCTTAAAGTGACCTGTGGCGCCCCCCTGTGGATGGATCTTGGTGGGGGTGCTTGGACCCCTTCTTGGGGTCTCCTCCAAGCCAGCCATGCCGACCATGGGCACCCAAAACCCCCATGTGTGAGTGAACAGCCTCCCCAGTGTACCCATAGTGAAATCCGGCCTAAAGTGACCTGTGGCGCCCCCCTGTGGATGGATTCGGCTGTGGGTGCTTGGACCCCTTCTTGGGGTCTCCCCCAAGCTGGCCATGCCGACCATGGGCACCCAAAACCCCCATGTGTGAGTGAACAGCCTCCCCTGGGTCCCCATAGTGAAATCCGGCCTAAAGTGACCTGTGGCGCCCCCCTGTGGATGGATTCGGCTGTGGGTGCTTGGACCCCTTCTTGGGGTCTCCCCCAAGCTGGCCATGCCGACCATGGGCACCCAAAACCCCCATGTGTGAGTGAACAGCCTCCCCTGGGTCCCCATAGTGAAATCCGGCCTAAAGTGACCTGTGGCGCCCCCCTGTGGATGGATCTGGATGGGGGTGCTTGGACCCCTTCTTGGGGTCTCCTCCAAGCCAGCCATGCCGACCATGGGCACCCAAAACCCCCATGTGTGAGTGAACAGCCTCCCCTGGGTCCCCATAGTGAAATCAGGCTTAAAATGACATGTGGCGCCCCCCTGTGGATGGATCCGGCTGTGGGGTCTTGTACCCCCTCTTGGGGTCACCCCCAAGCCGGCCATGGGCACCCAAAACCCCCATGTGTGAGTGAACAGCCTCCCCTGTGTCCCCATAGTGAAATCAGGCCTAAAGTGACATGTGGCGCCCCCCTGTGGATGGATCCGGGTGGGGGTGCTTGGACCCCCTCTTGGGGTCTCCCCCAAGCCATGGGCAGCCAAATCCCCCATTTGTGAGTTAAGATCATCCCCTGGTTCCCCTAGTGAAATCAGGCCTAAAATGACCTCTGTGGCGCCCCCCTGTGGATGGATCCGGCTGTGGGGTCTTGGACCCCCTCTTGGGGTCACCCCCAAGCCAGCCATGGGCACCCAAAACCCCCATTTGTGAGTTAAGATCATCCCCTGGTTCCCCTAGTGAAATCAGGCTTAAAATGACATGTGGCGCCCCCCTGTGGATGGATCCGGGTGTGGGGTCTTGGACCCCCTCTTGGGGTCACCCCCAAGCCGGCCAAGGGCACCCAAAACCCCCATGTGTGAGGTAAGAGCCTCCCCTGGTTCTCCTAGTGTCCGCCGGCGGTTTACCATATGGGGGTGTCTGACCACCACCCCAATCCGAGAAAAGTGCATCAAAATCGGCCTCCGTGAGCCAGGAGTCGGTCCCTGGTTCTCATAGTGTCAACCGGATGATTTCCATATGGGGGTGTCTGACCACCAACCCAATCCGAGAAAAGTGCATCAAAATCGGCCTTCCGGGAGCCAGGAGTCGGTCCCTGGTTCTCATAGTGTCAACCGGATGGTTTCCATATGGGGGTGTCTGACCACCAACCCAATCCGAGAAAAGTGCATCAAAATCGGCCTTCCGGGAGCCAGGAGTCGGTCCCTGGTTCTCATAGTGTCAACCGGATGATTTCCATATGGGGGTGTCTGACCACCAACCCAATCCGAGAAAAGTGCATCAAAATCGGCCTCCGTGAGCCAGGAGTCGGTCCCTGGTTCTCATAGTGTCAACCGGATGATTTCCATATGGGGGTGTCTGACCACCAACCCAATCCGAGAAAAGTGCATCAAAATCGGCCTTCCGGGAGCCAGGAGTCGGTCCCTGGTTCTCCTAATGTCAACCGGATGATTTCCATATGGGGGTGTCTGACCACCAACCCAATCCGAGAAAAGTGCATCAAAATCGGCCTTCCGGGAGCCAGGAGTCGGTCCCTGGTTCTCATAGTGTCAACCGGATGATTTCCATATGGGGGTGTCTGACCACCAACCCAATCCGAGAAAAGTGCATCAAAATCGGCCTCCGTGAGCCAGGAGTCGGTCCCTGGTTCTCATAGTGTCAACCGGATGATTTCCATATGGGGGTGTCTGACCACCAACCCAATCCGAGAAAAGTGCATCAAAATCGGCCTTCCGGGAGCCAGGAGTCGGTCCCTGGTTCTCATAGTGTCAACCGGATGGTTTCCATATGGGGGTGTCTGACCACCAACCCAATCCGAGAAAAGTGCATCAAAATCGGCCTTCCGGGAGCCAGGAGTCGGTCCCTGGTTCTCCTAATGTCAACCGGATGATTTCCATATGGGGGTGTCTGACCACCAACCCAATCCGAGAAAAGTGCATCAAAATCGGCCTTCCGGGAGCCAGGAGTCGGTCCCTGGTTCTCCTAATGTCAACCGGATGATTTCCATATGGGGGTGTCTGACCACCAACCCAATCCGAGAAAAGTGCATCAAAATCGGCCTTCCGGGAGCCAGGAGTCGGTCCCTGGTTCTCATAGTGTCAACCGGATGGTTTCCATATGGGGGTGTCTGACCACCAACCCAATCCGAGAAAAGTGCATCAAAATCGGCCTTCCGGGAGCCAGGAGTCGGTCCCTGGTTCTCCTAATGTCAACCGGATGATTTCCATATGGGGGTGTCTGACCACCAACCCAATCCGAGAAAAGTGCATCAAAATCGGCCTTCCGGGAGCCAGGAGTCGGTCCCTGGTTCTCCTAATGTCAACCGGATGATTTCCATATGGGGGTGTCTGACCACCAACCCAATCCGAGAAAAGTGCATCAAAATCGGCCTTCCGGGAGCCAGGAGTCGGTCCCTGGTTCTCATAGTGTCAACCGGATGGTTTCCATATGGGGGTGTCTGACCACCAACCCAATCCGAGAAAAGTGCATCAAAATCGGCCTTCCGGGAGCCAGGAGTCGGTCCCTGGTTCTCATAGTGTCAACCGGATGGTTTCCATATGGGGGTGTCTGACCACCAACCCAATCCGAGAAAAGTGCATCAAAATCGGCCTTCCGGGAGCCAGGAGTCGGTCCCTGGTTCTCATAGTGTCAACCGGATGGTTTCCATATGGGGGTGTCTGACCACCAACCCAATCCGAGAAAAGTGCATCAAAATCGGCCTTCCGTGAGGCAGGAGTCGGCCCCTGGTTCTCCTGTTGTCAACCGGATGATTTCCATATGGGGGTGTCTGACCACCACCCCAATCCGAAAAAAGTGCATCAAATCGGCCTTCCGTGAGCCAGGAGTCGGTCCCTGGTTCTCCTGGTGTCCGCCGGCGGACAACCATGTTGGGGTGTCTGACCACCAACCCAATCCGAGAAAAGTGCATCAAAATCGGCCTTCCGTGAGGCAGGAGTCGGCCCCTGGTTC
>NW_028163607.1:5000-33166 GCF_964263955.1 Coregonus lavaretus
AAGATGACAGGTCCGCAGGGAGTCTAGTTTTCCTCCATTTCCGCTCGGCTGCCCGGAACCGTCTTCTGTGAGCTCACAATGAGTCGGCCGGGAGGATAGGGGACATAGAGAGTCAAAAGATGCAGAAAGGGAGGAGAGGAGGGTTGAGGAGGCAGAATCAGGAGATCGGAGGGAGAAGGATTTAGCAGAGGGAAGAGATAATAGGATGGAAGAGAAGAGAGTAGCAGGAGAGAGAGAGAGAAGATTGCGACGGCACATTACCATCTGAGTAGGGGCAGAGTGAGTAGTGTTGGAGGAGAGCGAGAGAGAAAAGGATACAAAGTAGTGGTCGGAGACTTGGAGGGGAGTTGCAGTGAGATTAGTAGAAGAACAGCATCTAGTAAAGATGAGGTCAAGCATATTGCCTGCCTTGTGAGTAGGGGGGACGGTGAGAGGGTGAGGTCAAAAGAGGAAAGGAGTGGAAAGAAGGCGGCAGAGAGAAATGAGTCAAAGGCATACGTAGGGAGGTTAAAGTCACCCATAACTGTGAGGGGTGAACCATCCTCAGGAAAGTAACTTATCAAGGCGTCAAGCTCATTGATGAACTCTCCAAGGGAACCTGGAGGGCGATAAATGACAAGGATGTTAAGCTTGAATGGGCTAGTGACTGTGACAGCATGGAATTCAAATGAGGAGATAGACAGATGGGTCAGGAGGAAAATAAAGAATGTCCACTTGGGAGAGATGAGGATTCCTGTGCCACCGCCACGCTGACCAGATGCTTTCGGGGTATGCGAGAGTACAGCACAAATCGAGAACTCTCTCCTGTCCTGATTATACACACACTTCCTGCCTCATCACATTTAAACTCCTCCTCCTCATCACCATTTAAACAGCCCTCTGCTTGTTTTCTCCTATCCCAGCAGGACACACACACACACACACACACACACACACACCGTCCCAGCAGGACCAAACCTACAACACACTCACACAAGCACACACACACATGCACGCACGCAAACACACATACACACACGCACGCACACACACACACACACACATACACCATCCCAGCAGGACCTAACCCATAACACACATAGCCACATAGCCACCAACAGAACTGAATTATTTACACTCTGTCCCATCCTCATTCCTCATTCCTCATTGCAAGTACGTAGCTAGCTAGGTACCACAGACACAGACACACAACCTTAGCTAGCTAGGTACCACAGACACACAACCTTAGCTAGCTAGGTACCATAGACACAGACACACAACCATAGCTAGCTAGATACCACAGACACACAACCTTAGCTAGCTATATACCACAGACACACAACCTTAGCTAGCTAGATAACACAGACACAGACACACAACCTTAGCTAGCTAGATACCACAGACACACAACCTTAGCTAGCTAGATACCACAGACACACAACCTTAGCTAGCTTGGTACCACAGACACAGACACACAACCTTAGCTAGCTAGATACCACAGACACACAACCTTAGCTAGCTAGATACCACAGACACACAACCTTAGCTAGCTAGATACCACAGACACACAACCTTAGCTAGCTAGATACCACAGACACACAACCTTAGCTAGCTAGATACCACAGACACACAACCTTAGCTAGCTAGGTACCACAGACACAGACACACAACCTTAGCTAGCTAGGTCCCACAGACACACAACCTTAGCTAGCTACAGTAGGTACCACAGACACACAACCTTAGCTAGCTAGATACCACAGACACAGACACACAGCCTTAGCTAGCTAGATACCACAGGCACACAACCTTAGCTAGCTAGATACCACAGACACACAACCTTAGCTAGCTTGGTACCACAGACACACAACCTTAGCTAGCTAGATACCACAGACACACAACCTTAGCTAGCTAGATACCACAGACACACAACCTTAGCTACCTAGGAACCACTGTTGGTTTACTTCAGATATGTTAAGCAGATGTATCTCCATCCTATCTTCACTGCAGCTACGTAGCTAGCTATAGCCAAGACTGTTGGTTTGTTTTGGATCTGTTGAGCGGATGTATCTATCTCTGCAGCTTGGCTCAGTGTTATGTTGCGTGGGTGTTTGTTATGTATGATATATTAATGGGATGACTCGTTGTTATGGTAGGGAGGCTTAGGTATGTGGGAAAGGGTGAGTGGCTGAGATTGAGTTAACATGTGTATATGTATGTGTTTCAGCATAGAGATTGAACGGCACTGATAGTACCCTGTGTGTTACCATTATGTGTGTTGTCTGTGTGTTGTCTGTGTGTGTGCCAGAGGTAGTTATTGTGGTAATAAGTGCATTGGGGTGTGTGTGTGTGTTTATTGCCGTAGGTGTTTGAGGGAAGGGTAGACACACACAGGCCACATCTCCTTCTCCTATCTCCGTCACTCTCTCCGTCACCTCCGTCCCTGCCTCTCCTCAGCCTCATCAGAGCCCCATCCCACTACTACTACGTATTGTTTCTATGGCAACAGTGACATCATCAGGCAGATGGCAGCCAGGCAGCTGGGTCAACACCCCCACAATATCTCTCTCTCTCTCTCTTTCTTTTTCTCGCTCTGTCTCTCTCTCTCAAATTCAAGCTGCTTTATTGGCATGAAAAACATTGCGTCATGATCGTCGGATATAGAGGACCAAGGCGCAGCGTGGAAGGTGAACATACTTATTTATTAAATGATACACGAACAAAACAACAAATCGATACGTGCCGTCCACAGGTGCAAAACACAAACCAACACGGAACAAGATCCCACAAACACTGTGGGAAAACCACCTGACTAAATATGGTTCCCAATCAGAGACAACCAGCAACAGCTGATACTCGTTGCCTCTGATTGAGAACCACTCTGGCCAACATAGAATTACAAAAACTAGACTAGACACAACGAGCACAAAACATAAACTCTACACACCCTGGCTGAACTTAAAAGAGTCCCTAGAGCCAGAGCGTGACACATTGCATCGATATTGCCAAAGCAACAATGTGTACAATATACATTGTAATCAAATAATGAAGAATAAAGAAGAAGAATATAAAATGGTAGCAAATAATAATACAAATAAAGAAAAAAAAACAACAACAATAAAATGTTAACAGTCAGTAGTAGAAATATAATAAATATAAAAGGCTAAACATGGAAAATGAAACTATAACTAACTTATAACTAAATAACTGTCATCCTCACCATTATATCAGTACTACAACTACCATCATCATTACTACTACTACTACTACTACCACCATCATTAAACTGCTATCATTACCATCACCCCTACTACCATCATCATTACTACTACTACTACCACCACCATCATTAAACTGCTATCATTACCATCACCCCTACTACCCGTACCACTACTATTTAGAATAATAATCACACCACCACTAATAATAATAATAATAATAATAATAATAATAATAATAATAACTATAATACTAATTATAAGTAAGTTACTGCTTACTATGCAGATGTAATTATCCAGTGTCCCTCAGGCTATGGCAGGCAAATACATATGTGGCTGCAAGAGGAGCCATTGCTCTTTCCCCCATGACTATTTTTTGTTTTTCATCTGGGTTTAATAAGTTACAATTTGGAATAAATGTAGAAATATCTGTGAATAATGAATCTCTTTGTGAGGAATATTTATCACAGTAAAGGAAAAAGTGCATTTCTGTTTCTACCTCCCCTGTCGTGCAGTGACCACATACACGCTCCTCTTTGGGTAGCCATGTCTTTTTATGTCTGTCGGTTTCTATTGCCAATTGGTGGTCACTCAGCCTGTATTTGGTAAGGATCTGTCTCTGCTTGTTATCTCTGATAAAGTAGAGATAATCATCCAATTCATATTCTCTGTTCAGAGCCAGATAGCAATTTAGTCGGCTTTGGGATTTTGTTTCGTTTTTCCAATGTTGTAAATATGAATCCTTTGATTGGTTCATGATTTTGTTTATTTTAATTATTTATTTTGAAGCAGTGCTTGTGTCAGCTTGGTTGGTTAGGTCCAACACCAGCTGACTGAGAGGGCTCGTTTCTGGGCTCAGCTCTTGGGTTTGAAGTGCTTTAAATTGGAGACTTGAATTTGGACTTGAATTTAGGTGTAGCCAAAATGTTAATGATATTTTTTGTACTTTCATTACCACTGGAAAGCGATCCAATTCTGCCCTACATGCATTAGTTAGTGTATTTCTTTGGACTTGTGGAATTTTCTGACAGAATTCTGCATGTAGGGCTTCAATTGGATGTTTGTCCAGTTTATTGAGTGGCCCCCAAACCTCACTTCCGTAAAGAGCTATTGGTAGGATTACGCTGTGAAATATTTTGGTCCAAATTCTAATTGGGATATTGATTTGGAATAATTTCCTTTTTATTGCATACAATGCTCTGTGGGCTTTTTCTTTGAGTGCGTTCACTGCCATGTTAAAGTTTCCCGATGCAGATATGGTCAGACCAATGTATGAGTAATTTTTAATGTGTTCGATTATAGTGTTGTTCAGGGTGAATTTAAATTTGTGTTTTTGACATCTGGGTTTTTTCTGGAAAACCATGATTATTATTTTTATTTTTTTACTGCCAGGGCCCAATTATGGCAATATTGCTCTAGAATGTTAAGGTTCTGTTGAAGACCTTCTTTGGTTGGTGATAGAAGTACCAAGTCATTAGCATATAGCAGGTATTTTACCTCTGTGTCAAATAGTGTGAGTCCTGGGGCTGCAGAATGGTCCAACATGTCTGCTAATTAATTGATATAAATGTTGAAAAGGTTTGGACTCAAACTGCAGCCTTGTCTCATACCTTGACATTGTGAAAATAATTATGTTCTTTGGTTTTTGATTTTTATTGCACACTTGTTTTCTGTGTACATACATTTTATTAAGTCATACACTTTACCACCAAGCCTACTTTGGAGAATTTTGAAGAATAGCCCTTCGTGCCATATAGAATCGAATGCTTTTTTAAAGTCAATAAAGCAAGCAAAGATTTTGTCCTCTTTTTTTGGTGGACGTGTTTATTAATTAGTGTGTGTATGGTGTATATATGGTCAGTAGTGCGATGGTTGGGGAGAAAGCCAATTTGACATTTACTTATTAAATCTCTGTGCCACTAGAGATCCTGGTTCGAATCCAGGCTCTGTCGCAGCCGGCCGCGACCGGGAGACTCATGGGCGGCGCACAATTGGCCCAGCGTCGTCCAGGGTAGGGGAGGGAATGGCCGGCAGGGATGTGGCTCAGTTGATAGAGCATGGCGTTTGCAACGCCAGGGTTGTGGGTTCAATTCCCACGGGGGGCCAGTATAAAAAAAAATATATGTATTCACTAACTGTAAGTCGCTCTGGATAAGAGCGTCTGCTAAATGACTAAAATGTCAAAATGTAAATGTAAATGTTTTTCTTGAAGAAAGGTTTGAATTCTTGAATTCAAAATGCTACAGAAAACCTTTCCCAAGTTGCTGTTTACGTATGTTCCCCTGTAATTATTGGGGTCTGATTTGTCTCCACTTTTGTGGATAGGGGAGATGAGCCCCTGGTTCCAGACATCAGGAAAGCAGCCAGAAGTTAGTACCATGTTGAACAATTTAATCACAGCATTTGGCACCTCAGGTGTGCTGTTTTTCAGCATTTCATTTCTGATGTTATCTAGACCACAAGCCTTCTTTTGGTTTTATAGATTTTAGCTTTTCATTTAGTTCTTGTTGGGTTATTGGTTAATCTCATGGATTTTGGTTGTTTTGAATGACTAATTCAAGGATGTTCCATTTTTCTTGAATATCTAATTGGTTATGTTGGAAGTCTTTCTGTGGGATGTTTTTATATAGATTATCAAAATAAGTTTTCCAAATTCCTTCATCTTGTATGGCTAATTCTTGTGGTTTTGTCGTGCTTAAATTGTTCCACATGTCCCAGAACTGATTTTGGTCAATTGCGTTTTCAATTTCATCAAGTGTCTTACTGGTATAATTCAATTTCTTGTGTTTCAGTGTATGTTTATACTGTTTCAGAGTTTCAAAGTATTCATAGCGTAGCTCTGGGTTGTTTTTTTTACATTTGTCTTAGATGTTTTCTAATTGTTTTACATTCGTTATCAAACCATTTTTCAGAAACATTTTGTTTTTTTGTTTCTGATGTTGCAATTCTTTATTTTTCTCAAATTTGCTTTTGGAATATGCAATTGATGTTTTGAGTAGCCGAATTGACACCTTCTTTATTGTTTTGGTATTGTGAGTTATTGAAGACCTGTATAGAGTTCATCATTTCATTTCAGTTCAATGTTTCAATTAATTTCTCTTCACTGTTTGGAGCCCATCTGTACGATTGGTTCATGTTGTAGAGTTTATTGGGCTGGTATTGATGGTTGATTTCTTCAGAAACACGTTGATCTGACTGTGATCTGACAATGGTGTCTGTGGTCTGACAGTGAATGTACTAATGGAGGAGGGATCGATGTCAGTGTTGGCATAATCGAAAACACTTGTCCCAAGAGCTGAGCAGTAAGTAAACCGACTTAAGCATGTACAGGCCTAAGGCTCGACCAAGATGCACTAACTCCTTCCCGTTTTTGTTCAGTATTTGGTCAGGACTGTTTCTATTATTTATAATAGGGCTACTGTACAAGGAGGGGTGTCCAAATATGTGGCGGTTTCCCTCCTGCATCAGTGTAGTCAGGCTCAGAACCTGTTCTCGCATTGAAATATCCACAAAGAAGCACTCTGCCTGAAATTGAAGGATTTCTGTATGGAGATTGTCAAAAAACGGATCATCATAATATGATGAATGTGGAGGAGGAGCATAAAGCTGCACATATGTCTGTCATTTTCACAATAGATTGTACCTTTGTTAAGTTTTAGCCAAATGTGGTTAGTACCTTTTTTCATTTAATTCAGTGCTAAGTCCTGCTTATGCCAAATGATGATTCCACCTGAGTCCCGGCCCCGTTTAACATGTTTATGTTTGATTGATGGTAGTAAACTTTCTCTATAGCCTGAGGGACACTGAGTATCAATGTCTCCACGACACCATGTTTCCAGTAGGATTATGATGTCCTATCCCTTGATGTTTTTAATCAATTCTGGATTTGTTGTTTTAGAACCAAAATGTGAAGAGTACAGGCCCTGGATATTCCAAGAGCTGATAGTTAATGATCTCATTTATAATAAGTGATATTCACTAGTTTGAGTAAAGTACATTGAAAAAAAAGAAAAGAAAAAAAATATATATATATATAGACCTGATAGTTTTTCTTTAAGAAGCCCTCCTGTTCTCTACTCCACTATTACCTGTATTAACTGCACCTGTTTGAACTCGTTACCTGTATAAAAGACACCTGTCCACACACTCAATCGAACAGACTCCAACCTCTCCACAATGGCCAAGACCAGAGAGCTGTGTAAGGACATCAGGTATAAAATTGTAGACCTGCACAAGGCTGGGATGGGCTACAGGACAATAGGCAAGCAGCTTTGTGAGAAGGCAACAACTGTTGGCGCAATTATTAGAAAAAGGAAGAAGTTCAAGATGACGGTCAATCACCCTCGGTCTGGGGCTCCATGCAAGATCTCACCTCGTGGGGCATCAATGATCATGAGGAAGGTGAGGGATCAGCCCAGAACTACACGGCAGGACCTGGTCAATGACCTGAAGAGAGCTGGGACCACAGTCTCAAAGAAAACCATTAGTAACACACTACGCCATCATGGATTAAAATCCTGCAGCGCACGCAAGGTCCCCCTGCTCAAGCCAGCGCATGTCCAGGCCCGTCTGAAGTTTGCCAATGACCATCTGGATGATCCAGAGGAGGAATGGGAGAAGGTAATGTGGTCTGATGAGACAAAAATAGAGCTTTTTGGTCTAAACTCCACTCGCCGTGTTTGGAGGAAGAAGAAGAAGAGTCATTCTTTGGGGATGCTTTTCTGCAAAGGGGACAGGATGACTGCACCGTATTGAGGGGAGGATGGATGGGGCCATGAAAGTTGAAAGTCCGTATTGCCCAGCGACAGCCCCGAAACCTGAAGGATATGGAGATGGTCTGTATGGAGGAGTGGGACAAAATCCCTGCTGCAGTGTGTGCAAACCTGGTCAAGACCTACAGGAAACGTATGATCTCTGTAATTGCAAACAAAGGTTTCTGTACCAAATATTAAGTTCTGCTTTTCTGATGTATCAAATACTTATGTCATGCAATAAAATGCCAATTAATTACTTAAAAATCATACAATGTGATTTTCTGGATTTTTTCTCACAGTTGAAGTGTACCTATGATAAAAATTACAGACCTCTACATGCTTTGTAAGTAGGAAAACCTGCAAACTCGGCAGTGTATCAAATAATTGTTCTCCCCACTGTACATATACAGTGGGGAAGAAAAGTATTTAGTCAGCCACCAATTGTGCAAGTTCTCCCACTGAAAAAGATGAGAGAGGCCTGTACTTTTCATCATAGGTACACGTCAACTATGACAGACAAATTCAGAAAAAAAGATCCAGAAAATCACAGTGTAGGATTTTTAATGAATTTATTTGCAAATTATGGTGGAAAATAAGTATTTGGTCACCTACAAACAAGCAAGATTTCTGGCTCTCACAGACCTGTAACTTCTTCTTTAAGAGGCTCCTCTGTCCTCCACTCGTTACCTGTATTAAGGCACCTGTTTGAACTTGTTATCAGTATAAAATACACCTGTCCACAACCTCAAACAGTCACACTCCAAACTCCACTATGGCCAAGACCAAAGAGCTGTCAAAGGACACCAGAAACAAAATTGTAGACCTGCACCAGGCTGGGAAGACTGAATCTGCAATAGGTAAGCAGCTTGGTTTGAAGAAATCAACTGTGGGAGCAATTATTAGGAAATGGAAGACATACAAGACCACTGATAATCTCCCTCGATCTGGGGCACCACGCAAGATCTCACCCCGTGGGGTCAAAATGATCACAAGAACGGTGAGCAAAAATCCCAGAACCACACGGGGGGACCTAGTGAATGACCTGCAGAGAGCTGGGACCAAAGTAACAAAGCCTACCATCAGTAACACACTACGCGCCAGGGACTCAAATCCTGCAGTGCCAGACGTGTCCCCCTGCTTAAGCCAGTACATGTCCAGGCCCGTCTGAAGTTTGCTAGAGTGCATTTGGATGATCCAGAAGAGGATTGGGAGAATGTCATATGGTCAGATGAAACCAAAATAGAACTTTTTGGTAAAAACTCAACTCGTCGTGTTTGGAGGACAAAGAATGCTGAGTTGCATCCAAAGAACACCATACCTACTGTGAAACATGGGGGTGGAAACATCATGCTTTGGGGCTGTTTTTCTGCAAAGGGACCAGGACGACTGATCCGTGTAAAGGAAAGAATGAATGGGGCCATGTATCGTGAGATTTTGAGTGAAAACCTCCTTCCATCAGCAAGGGCATTGAAGATGAAACGTGGCTGGGTCTTTCAGCATGACAATGATCCCAAACACACCGCCCAGGCAACGAAGGAGTGGCTTCGTAAGAAGCATTTCAAGGTCCTGGAGTGGCCTAGCCAGTCTCCAGATCTCAACCCCATAGAAAATCTTTGGAGGGAGTTGAAAGTCCGTGTTGCCCAGCGACAGCCCCAACACATCACTGCTCTAGAGGAGATCTGCATGGAGGAATGGGTCAAAATACCAGCAACAGTGTGTGAAAACCTTGTGAAGACTTACAGAAAACGTTTGACCTGTGTCATTGCCAACAAAGGGTATATAACAAAGTATTGAGAAACTTTTGTTATTGACCAAATACTTATTTTCCACCATAATTTGCAAATAAATTCATTAAATATCCTACAATGTGATTTTCTGGAGAAAAAAAATCTCATTTTGTCTTTCATAGTTGACGTGTACCTATGATGAAAATTACAGGCCTCTCTCATCTTTTTAAGTGGGAGAACTTGCACAATTGGTGGCTGACTAAATACTTTTTTCCCCCACTGTACACACATCATTACATACAGTGGCTTGCGAAAGTATTCACCCCCCTTGGCATTTTTCCTATTTTGTTGCCTTACAACCTGGAATCAAAATTTTGGGGGGGTTTGTATCATTTGATTTACACAACATGACTACCACTTTGAAGATGCAAAATATTTTTTCTTGTGAAATAAACAAAAAATAAGACAAAAAAAACAGAAAACTGGAGCGTGCATAACTATTCACCCCTCCAAAGTCAATACTTTGTAGAGCCACCTTTTGCAGCAATTACAGCTGCAAGTATCTTGGGTATGTCTCTATAAGCTTGGCACATCTAGCCACTGGGATTTTTGAAAACTGCTCCAGCTCCTTCAAGTTGGATGAGTTCCGCTGGTGTACAGCAATCTTTAAGTCATACCACAGATTCTCAATTGGATTGAGGTCTGGGCTTTGACTAGGCCATTGCAAGACATTTAAATGTTTCCCCTTAAACCACTCAAGTGTTGCTTTAGCAGTATGCTTAGGGTCATTGTCCTGCTGGAAGGTGAACCGCCGTCCCAGTCTCAAATCTCTGGAAGACTGAAACAGGTTTCCCTCAAGAATTTCCCTGTATTTAGTGCCATCCATCATTCCTTCAATTCTGACCAGTTTCCCAGTCCCTGCCGATGAAAAACATCCCCACAGCATGATGCTGCCACCACCATGCTTCACTGTGGGATGGTGTTCTCGGGGTGATGAGAGGTGTTGGGTTGCGCCAGACATAGCGTTTTCCTTGATGGCCAAAAAGCTCAATTTTAGTCTCTGACCAGAGTACCTTCTTCCATATGTTTGGGGAGTCTCCCACATGCCTTTTGGTGAACACCAAATGTGTTTGCTTATTTTTTTCTTTAAGCAATGGCTTTTTTCTGGCCACTCTTTCATAAAGCCCAGCTCTGTGGAGTGTACGGCTTAAAGTGGTCTGATGGACAGATACTCCAATCTCCGCTGTGGAGCTTTGCAGCTCCTTCAGGGTTATCTTTGGAGTCTTTGTTGCCTCTCTGATTAATGCCCTCCTTGCCTGGTCCGTGAGTTTAGGTGGGCGGCCCTCTCTTGGCAGGTTTGTTGTGGTGCCATATTCTTTCAATTTTTTAATAATGGATATAATGGTGCTCCGTGGGATTTTCAAAGTTTCAGATATTGTTTTAAAACCAAACCCTGATCTGTACTTCTCCACAACTTTGTCCCTGACCTGTTTGGAGAGCTCTTTGGTCTTCATGGTGCCGCTTGCTTGGTGGTGCCCCTTGCTTAGTGGTGTTGCAGACTCTGGGGCCTTTCAGAACAGGTGTATATATACTGAGATCATGTGACAGATCATGTGACATGTAATTGCACACAGGTGGACTTTATTTAACTAATTATGTGACTTCTGAAGGTAATTGGTTGCACCAGATCTTATTTAGGGGCTTCATACCAAAGGGAGTGAATACATATGGACACTCCACTTTTCCGTTATTAATTTTTTAGAATTTTTTGAAACAAGTTATTTTTTTCATTTAACTTCACCAATTTGGACTATTTTGTGTGTGTCCATTACATGAAATCCAAATAAAAATCCATTTAAATTACAGGTTGTAATGCAACAAAATAGGAAAAACGCCAAGGGGGATGAATACTTTTGCAAGGCACTGTATATACACTACCGTTCAAAAGTTTGGGGTCACTTAGAAATGTCCTTGTTTTCGAAAGAAAAGCATTTTTCTTGTCCAGTAAAATTACAGTGAAATTCAGAGAAATTAAGGCTATTCCATTCGAGAAATCGCCAAGAAACTGAAGATCTCGTAAAACGCTGTGTAGTACTCCCTTCACAGAACAGCGCAAACTGGCTAGCTTAGATAACTACACAATGTTATAAAATTAGATACTTTTTCACTAGCTTATCTTCTTCATTTGTTGCTTGTTTTGTCTCCCATTCAGTCTTGCAGTTCTGTTAGTTTTTTCCAATGTACTTCACGCTAAAACTATGTACATTTCAATATTTGTAGGAGCTCTTTTTCTTTCAGCAGCTGCTGCTCAATTTGGAACTCTGGAACAATCTATCTATTGCGCTCGCTCGCTCGCTCTCTCTCTCTCTCTCTCTCTCTCTCTCTCTCTCTCTCTCTCTCTCTGTCTCTCCTCTTCTCTCTCTCTCTCTCTCTCTCTCTCTCTCTCTCTCTCTCCTCTCTCTCTCTCTCTCTCTGTCTCTCTCTTCTCTCTCTCTCTCTCTCTCTCTCTCTCTCTCTCTCTCTCTCTCTCTCTCTCTCTCTCTCTCTCTCTCTCTCTCTCTCTCTCTCTCTCTCTCTCTCTCTCTCTCTCTCTCTCTCTCTCTCTCTCTCTCTCTCTCTTCTCTCTCTCTCTCTCTCTCTCTCTCTCTGTTTCTCTCTTGCTCTCCCTGTCTCTCTCTCTCTGCTGCTCAGGAAGAAGATGAGTCACTAGCATAGTACGCTGCTTCCACACTTCTCCTTCCATACGTACACACTCACTCTTCCTTTGTCTCGTCCCCTTCTCTCTTTCATCTCTCCTCCCATACGTACTCTTTCTCCTCTCCCTCTCTATCTCCACCTCAATCACCAGCCATACGTACTCATCTTCCTCCTATAAGTACATACATTACTGTTATCTCCACCTCAGTCACCTTGTCTTGTCTTGTCTGTCTGTCTTATCTTGTCTGTATGTCTTGTCTGTCTGTCTGTCTTGTCTTCTGTCTGTCTGTCTGTCTGTCTGTCTGTCTGTCTGTCTGTCTGTCTGTCTGTCTGTCTGTCTGTCTTGTCTGTCTTGTCTGTCTGTCTGTCTGTCTGTCTGTCTGTCTGGTCTTGTCTTGTCTGGTCTTGTCTGGTCTTGTCTGGTCTTGTCTTGTCAGTTTCAAATAGCAGAATGGGTGGCAAATGATGTCTTCTAAAGTATTGACCTATTGCCTGATGATTCAAACTGAATTCTTCCGCTGCTCTGTGTTCGCTACATACTTCAGTCTGAGGCGGCCGTCGTTGAAGTCGTTTGACGTCAAAATGAGGGGTGTTGTACAAAAGTCATCATCTCTAACCAATCAGAGTATCAAAGCCAATGACACATACCCACGTGTGTTCTGGCTCAAGCCCAACCCATCAGTGTTTGGGACCAATCAGAACTATTAGAATGTGTTTGCATTTTAAAAATTGTTGGGGAAGTACTCAGATCCGGACTCAAACTAACGTCTGTGGACGTGGCGTTTGGCCGGAGCAAAGGAGTCTGGGTAGCCAGGTAAATTGGCCTATGCTACTAGTGCTGCAGACAGAAACACAAGTTCAAAATTACATAAAGCTAACAGGTGTAATGCATTATGAGGCAGTTATAATGCATTATGAGGCAGGTATAATGCATTATGAGGCAGTTATAATGCATTATGAGGCAGTTATAATGCATTATGAGGCAGGTATAATGCATTATGAGGCAGTTATAATGCATTATGAGGCAGTTATAATGCATTATGAGGCAGTTATAATGCATTATGAGGCAGGTATAATGCATTATGAGGCAGGTATAATGCATTATTAGGCAGGTATAATGCATTATGAGGCAGTTATAATGCATTATGAGGCAGTTATAATGCATTATGACCTACCTACAGTCTATGGTTATGAACCCCTTCTAATGGCTTAGTAACATCTCAAAATTATCCTGACTATTAACTATATATCCATTTGATATCTGTTTTGGCTTTTTTGTCACTCACTATTTTGTCCTGTCTTGAAACAGAAGACAATATACTGCAGAGTACATCCCTTTAACTCCCACTGAATACAATCAGCTTCTCTGTTTCATATATTTCCTCCATTCACCATTCCACCACTCCCCTGTTCCCCCATTTCTCGGTCATCTTCCTATAAATAGCAGTGACTCATGTCTTTGGGTGTTATGGTAGGATAAGAGGGAAGAGAGAGATGGGTTCACTGTGGAGGAGAGAGGAGAGAGAGAGATGGGTTCACTATGGAGGAGAGAGAGAGGTGGGTTCACTGTGGAGGAGAGAGGAGAGAGAGAGATGGGTTCACTATGGAGGAGAGAGGAGAGAGAGAGATGGGTTCACTATGGAGGAGAGGAGAGAGAGAGATGGGTTCACTGTGGAGGAGAGAGGAGAGAGAGATGGGTTCACTGTGGAGGAGAGAGAGATGGGTTCACTGTGGAGGAGAGAGGAGAGAGAGATGGGTTCACTATGGAGGAGAGAGGATAGAGAGAGATGGGTTCACTGTGGAGGAGAGAGGAGAGAGAGAGATGGGTTAACTGTGGAGGAGAGAGGATAGAGATGGGTTCACTATGGAGGAGAGAGGAGAGAGAGATGGGTTCACTATGGAGGAGAGAGGAGAGAGAGATCGGTTCACTGTGGAGGAGAGAGGAGAGAGAGATGGGTTCACTGTGGAGGAGAGAGGAGAGAGAGATGGGTTCACTGTGGAGGAGAGAGGAGAGAGAGATGGGTTCACTATGGAGGAGAGAGGAGAGAGAGAGATGGGTTCACTATGGAGGAGAGAGGAGAGAGATATGGGTTCACTGTGGAGGAGAGAGGAGAGAGAGATGGGTTCACTGTGGAGGAGAGAGGAGAGAGAGATGGGTTCACTATGGAGGAGAGAGGAGAGAGAGATGGGTTCATTATGGAGGAGAGAGAGAGGTGGGTTCACTGTGGAGGAGAGAGGAGAGAGAGAGATGGGTTCACTATGGAGGAGAGAGGAGAGAGAGATGGGTTCACTGTGGAGGAGAGAGGAGAGAGAGATGGGTTCACTATGGAGGAGAGAGGAGAGAGAGATGGGTTCACTATGGAGGAGAGAGAGAGATGGGTTCACTGTGGAGGAGAGAGGATAGAGAGAGGTGGGTTCACTATGGAGGAGAGAGGAGAGAGAGATGGGTTCACTGTGGAGGAGAGAGGAGAGAGAGATGGGTTCACTATGGAGGAGAGAGGAGAGAGAGATGGGTTCACTGTGGAGGAGAGAGGAGAGAGAGATGGGTTCACTGTGGAGGAGAGAGGAGAGAGAGAGATGGGTTCACTGTGGAGGAGAGAGGAGAGAGAGATGGGTTCACTATGGAGGAGAGAGGAGAGAGAGAGATGGGTTCACTATGGAGGAGAGAGAGAGGTGGGTTCACTATGGAGGAGAGAGGAGAGAGAGAGATGGGTTCACTGTGGAGGAGAGAGGAGAGAGAGAGATGGGTTCACTGTGGAGGAGAGAGGAGAGAGAGAGATGGGTTCACTGTGGAGGAGAGAGGAGAGAGAGAGAGATGGGTTCACTATGGAGGAGAGAGGAGAGAGAGATGGGTTCACTATGGAGGAGAGAGGAGAGAGAGATGGGTTCACTGTGGAGGAGAGAGGAGAGAGAGATGGGTTCACTATGGAGGAGAGAGGAGAGAGAGAGATGGGTTCACTATGGAGGAGAGAGGAGAGAGAGATGGGTTCACTATGGAGGAGAGAGGAGAGAGAGATGGGTTCACTATGGAGGAGAGAGGAGAGAGAGAGATGGGTTCACTATGGAGGAGAGAGGAGAGAGAGATGGGTTCACTATGGAGGAGAGAGGAGAGAGAGAGATGGGTTCACTATGGAGGAGAGAGGAGAGAGAGATGGGTTCACTATGGAGGAGAGAGGAGAGAGAGATGGGTTCACTATGGAGGAGAGAGGAGAGAGAGAGATGGGTTCACTATGGAGGAGAGAGGAGAGAGAGATGGGTTCACTATGGAGGAGAGAGGAGAGAGAGAGATGGGTTCACTGTGGAGGAGAGAGGAGAGAGAGATGGGTTCACTGTAGAGGAGAGAGAGAGATGGGTTCACTATGGAGGAGAGAGGAGAGAGAGATGGGTTCACTATGGAGGAGAGAGGAGAGAGAGAGATGGGTTCACTATGGAGGAGAGAGGAGAGAGAGATGGGTTCACTATGGAGGAGAGAGGAGAGAGAGAGATGGGTTCACTGTGGAGGAGAGAGGAGAGAGAGATGGGTTCACTGTAGAGGAGAAAGAGAGATGGGTTCACTATGGAGGAGAGAGGAGAGAGAGATGGGTTCACTATGGAGGAGAGAGGAGAGAGAGAGATGGGTTCACTATGGAGGAGAGAGGAGAGAGAGAGATTGGTTCACTGTGGAGGAGAGAGGGGACAGAGAGATGGGTTCACTATGGAGGAGAGAGGAGAGAGAGAGATGGGTTCACTGTGGAGGAGAGAGGAGAGAGAGATGGGTTCACTGTGGAGGACAGAGGAGAGAGGAGAGAGATTGGTTGACTGTGGAGGAGAGAGGATAGAGAGAGATGGGTTCATTGTGGAGGAGAGAGGAGAGAGAGATGGGTTCACTGTAGAGGAGAGAGAGAGATGGGTTCACTATGGAGGAGAGGAGAGAGAGATGGGTTCACTATGGAGGAGAGAGGAGAGAGAGATGGGTTCACTATGGAGGAGAGAGGAGAGAGATGGGTTCACTATGGAGGAGAGAGGAGAGAGAGAGATGGGTTCACTGTGGAGGAGAGAGGAGAGAGAGATGGGTTCACTGTGGAGGACAGAGGAGAGAGGAGAGAGATTGGTTCACTGTGGAGGAGAGAGGATAGAGAGAGATGGGTTCATTGTGGAGGAGAGAGGAGAGAGAGAGATGAGTTCACTGTAGAGGAGAGAGAGAGATGGGTTCACTATGGAGGAGAGAGGAGAGAGAGATGGGTTCACTATGGAGGAGAGAGGAGAGAGAGGGATGGGTTCACTATGGAGGAGAGAGGAGAGAGAGATGGGTTCACTATGGAGGAGAGAGGAGAGAGAGATGGGTTCACTATGGAGGAGAGAGGAGAGAGAGAGATTGGTTCACTGTGGAGGAGAGAGGAGAGAGAGAGATGGGTTCACTGTGGAGGAGAGAGGAGAGAGAGATGGGTTCACTGTGGAGGAGAGGAGAGAGAGAGATGGGTTCACTATGGAGGAGAGAGGAGAGAGAGATGGGTTCACTGTAGAGGAGAGAGGAGAGAGAGAGATTGGTTCACTGTGGAGTAGAGAGGGGAGAGAGAGATGGGTTCACTGTGGAGGAGAGATGAGAGAGAGATGGGTTCACTATGGAGGAAAGAGGAGAGAGAGATGGGTTCACTATGGAGGAGAGAGGAGAGAGAGATGGGTTCACTATGGAGGAGAGAGGAGAGAGAGATGGGTTCACTATGGAGGAGAGAGGAGAGAGAGATGGGTTCACTATGGAGGAGAGAGGAGAGAGAGAGATGGGTTCACTATGGAGGAGAGAGGAGAGAGAGATGGGTTCACTATGGAGGAGAGAGGAGAGAGAGAGATGGGTTCACTATGGAGGAGAGAGGAGAGAGAGATGGGTTCACTATGGAGGAGAGAGGAGAGAGAGATGGGTTCACTATGGAGGAGAGAGGAGAGAGAGAGATGGGTTCACTATGGAGGAGAGAGGAGAGAGAGATGGGTTCACTATGGAGGAGAGAGGAGAGAGAGAGATGGGTTCACTGTGGAGGAGAGAGGAGAGAGAGATGGGTTCACTGTAGAGGAGAGAGAGAGATGGGTTCACTATGGAGGAGAGAGGAGAGAGAGATGGGTTCACTATGGAGGAAAGAGGAGAGAGAGAGATGGGTTCACTGTGGAGGAGAGAGGAGAGAGAGATGGGTTCACTGTAGAGGAGAGAGAGAGATGGGTTCACTATGGAGGAGAGAGGAGAGAGAGATGGGTTCACTATGGAGGAGAGAGGAGAGAGAGAGATGGGTTCACTATGGAGGAGAGAGGAGAGAGAGAGATTGGTTCACTGTGGAGGAGAGAGGGGACAGAGAGATGGGTTCACTATGGAGGAGAGAGGAGAGAGAGAGATGGGTTCACTGTGGAGGAGAGAGGAGAGAGAGATGGGTTCACTGTGGAGGACAGAGGAGAGAGGAGAGAGATTGGTTCACTGTGGAGGAGAGAGGATAGAGAGAGATGGGTTCATTGTGGAGGAGAGAGGAGAGAGAGATGGGTTCACTGTAGAGGAGAGAGAGAGATGGGTTCACTATGGAGGAGAGGAGAGAGAGATGGGTTCACTATGGAGGAGAGAGGAGAGAGAGATGGGTTCACTATGGAGGAGAGAGGAGAGAGAGAGATGGGTTCACTATGGAGGAGAGAGGAGAGAGAGATGGGTTCACTGTGGAGGACAGAGGAGAGAGGAGAGAGATTGGTTCACTGTGGAGGAGAGAGGATAGAGAGAGATGGGTTCATTGTGGAGGAGAGAGGAGAGAGAGAGATGAGTTCACTGTAGAGGAGAGAGAGAGATGGGTTCACTATGGAGGAGAGAGGAGAGAGAGATGGGTTCACTATGGAGGAGAGAGGAGAGAGAGGGATGGGTTCACTATGGAGGAGAGAGGAGAGAGAGATGGGTTCACTATGGAGGAGAGAGGAGAGAGAGATGGGTTCACTATGGAGGAGAGAGGAGAGAGAGATGGGTTCACTATGGAGGAGAGAGGAGAGAGAGAGATGGGTTCACTATGGAGGAGAGAGGAGAGAGAGATGGGTTCACTATGGAGGAGAGAGGAGAGAGAGAGATGGGTTCACTGTGGAGGAGAGAGGAGAGAGAGATGGGTTCACTGTAGAGGAGAAAGAGAGATGGGTTCACTATGGAGGAGAGAGGAGAGAGAGATGGGTTCACTATGGAGGAGAGAGGAGAGAGAGAGATGGGTTCACTATGGAGGAGAGAGGAGAGAGAGAGATTGGTTCACTGTGGAGGAGAGAGGGGACAGAGAGATGGGTTCACTATGGAGGAGAGAGGAGAGAGAGAGATGGGTTCACTGTGGAGGAGAGAGGAGAGAGAGATGGGTTCACTGTGGAGGACAGAGGAGAGAGGAGAGAGATTGGTTCACTGTGGAGGAGAGAGGATAGAGAGAGATGGGTTCATTGTGGAGGAGAGAGGAGAGAGAGATGGGTTCACTGTAGAGGAGAGAGAGAGATGGGTTCACTATGGAGGAGAGGAGAGAGAGATGGGTTCACTATGGAGGAGAGAGGAGAGAGAGATGGGTTCACTATGGAGGAGAGAGGAGAGAGATGGGTTCACTATGGAGGAGAGAGGAGAGAGAGAGATGGGTTCACTGTGGAGGAGAGAGGAGAGAGAGATGGGTTCACTGTGGAGGACAGAGGAGAGAGGAGAGAGATTGGTTCACTGTGGAGGAGAGAGGATAGAGAGAGATGGGTTCATTGTGGAGGAGAGAGGAGAGAGAGAGATGAGTTCACTGTAGAGGAGAGAGAGAGATGGGTTCACTATGGAGGAGAGAGGAGAGAGAGATGGGTTCACTATGGAGGAGAGAGGAGAGAGAGGGATGGGTTCACTATGGAGGAGAGAGGAGAGAGAGATGGGTTCACTATGGAGGAGAGAGGAGAGAGAGATGGGTTCACTATGGAGGAGAGAGGAGAGAGAGAGATTGGTTCACTGTGGAGGAGAGAGGAGAGAGAGAGATGGGTTCACTGTGGAGGAGAGAGGAGAGAGAGATGGGTTCACTGTGGAGGAGAGGAGAGAGAGAGATGGGTTCACTATGGAGGAGAGAGGAGAGAGAGATGGGTTCACTGTAGAGGAGAGAGGAGAGAGAGAGATTGGTTCACTGTGGAGTAGAGAGGGGAGAGAGAGATGGGTTCACTGTGGAGGAGAGATGAGAGAGAGATGGGTTCACTATGGAGGAAAGAGGAGAGAGAGATGGGTTCACTATGGAGGAGAGAGGAGAGAGAGATGGGTTCACTATGGAGGAGAGAGGAGAGAGAGATGGGTTCACTATGGAGGAGAGAGGAGAGAGAGATGGGTTCACTATGGAGGAGAGAGGAGAGAGAGAGATGGGTTCACTATGGAGGAGAGAGGAGAGAGAGATGGGTTCACTATGGAGGAGAGAGGAGAGAGAGAGATGGGTTCACTATGGAGGAGAGAGGAGAGAGAGATGGGTTCACTATGGAGGAGAGAGGAGAGAGAGATGGGTTCACTATGGAGGAGAGAGGAGAGAGAGAGATGGGTTCACTATGGAGGAGAGAGGAGAGAGAGATGGGTTCACTATGGAGGAGAGAGGAGAGAGAGAGATGGGTTCACTGTGGAGGAGAGAGGAGAGAGAGATGGGTTCACTGTAGAGGAGAGAGAGAGATGGGTTCACTATGGAGGAGAGAGGAGAGAGAGATGGGTTCACTATGGAGGAGAGAGGAGAGAGAGAGATGGGTTCACTATGGAGGAGAGAGGAGAGAGAGATGGGTTCACTATGGAGGAGAGAGGAGAGAGAGAGATGGGTTCACTGTGGAGGAGAGAGGAGAGAGAGATGGGTTCACTGTAGAGGAGAGAGAGAGATGGGTTCACTATGGAGGAGAGAGGAGAGAGAGATGGGTTCACTATGGAGGAGAGAGGAGAGAGAGAGATGGGTTCACTATGGAGGAGAGAGGAGAGAGAGAGATTGGTTCACTGTGGAGGAGAGAGGGGACAGAGAGATGGGTTCACTATGGAGGAGAGAGGAGAGAGAGAGATGGGTTCACTGTGGAGGAGAGAGGAGAGAGAGATGGGTTCACTGTGGAGGACAGAGGAGATAGGAGAGAGATTGGTTCACTGTGGAGGAGAGAGGATAGAGAGAGATGGGTTCATTGTGGAGGAGAGAGGAGAGAGAGATGGGTTCACTGTAGAGGAGAGAGAGAGATGGGTTCACTATGGAGGAGAGGAGAGAGAGATGGGTTCACTATGGAGGAGAGAGGAGAGAGAGATGGGTTCACTATGGAGGAGAGAGGAGAGAGAGAGATGGGTTCACTATGGAGGAGAGAGGAGAGAGAGATGGGTTCACTGTGGAGGACAGAGGAGAGAGGAGAGAGATTGGTTCACTGTGGAGGAGAGAGGATAGAGAGAGATGGGTTCATTGTGGAGGAGAGAGGAGAGAGAGAGATGAGTTCACTGTAGAGGAGAGAGAGAGATGGGTTCACTATGGAGGAGAGAGGAGAGAGAGATGGGTTCACTATGGAGGAGAGAGGAGAGAGAGGGATGGGTTCACTATGGAGGAGAGAGGAGAGAGAGATGGGTTCACTATGGAGGAGAGAGGAGAGAGAGATGGGTTCACTATGGAGGAGAGAGGAGAGAGAGATGGGTTCACTATGGAGGAGAGAGGAGAGAGAGAGATGGGTTCACTATGGAGGAGAGAGGAGAGAGAGATGGGTTCACTATGGAGGAGAGAGGAGAGAGAGAGATGGGTTCACTGTGGAGGAGAGAGGAGAGAGAGATGGGTTCACTGTAGAGGAGAAAGAGAGATGGGTTCACTATGGAGGAGAGAGGAGAGAGAGATGGGTTCACTATGGAGGAGAGAGGAGAGAGAGAGATGGGTTCACTATGGAGGAGAGAGGAGAGAGAGAGATTGGTTCACTGTGGAGGAGAGAGGGGACAGAGAGATGGGTTCACTATGGAGGAGAGAGGAGAGAGAGAGATGGGTTCACTGTGGAGGAGAGAGGAGAGAGAGATGGGTTCACTGTGGAGGACAGAGGAGAGAGGAGAGAGATTGGTTCACTGTGGAGGAGAGAGGATAGAGAGAGATGGGTTCATTGTGGAGGAGAGAGGAGAGAGAGATGGGTTCACTGTAGAGGAGAGAGAGAGATGGGTTCACTATGGAGGAGAGGAGAGAGAGATGGGTTCACTATGGAGGAGAGAGGAGAGAGAGATGGGTTCACTATGGAGGAGAGAGGAGAGAGATGGGTTCACTATGGAGGAGAGAGGAGAGAGAGAGATGGGTTCACTGTGGAGGAGAGAGGAGAGAGAGATGGGTTCACTGTGGAGGACAGAGGAGAGAGGAGAGAGATTGGTTCACTGTGGAGGAGAGAGGATAGAGAGAGATGGGTTCATTGTGGAGGAGAGAGGAGAGAGAGAGATGAGTTCACTGTAGAGGAGAGAGAGAGATGGGTTCACTATGGAGGAGAGAGGAGAGAGAGATGGGTTCACTATGGAGGAGAGAGGAGAGAGAGGGATGGGTTCACTATGGAGGAGAGAGGAGAGAGAGATGGGTTCACTATGGAGGAGAGAGGAGAGAGAGATGGGTTCACTATGGAGGAGAGAGGAGAGAGAGAGATTGGTTCACTGTGGAGGAGAGAGGAGAGAGAGAGATGGGTTCACTGTGGAGGAGAGAGGAGAGAGAGATGGGTTCACTGTGGAGGAGAGGAGAGAGAGAGATGGGTTCACTATGGAGGAGAGAGGAGAGAGAGATGGGTTCACTGTAGAGGAGAGAGGAGAGAGAGAGATTGGTTCACTGTGGAGTAGAGAGGGGAGAGAGAGATGGGTTCACTGTGGAGGAGAGATGAGAGAGAGATGGGTTCACTATGGAGGAAAGAGGAGAGAGAGATGGGTTCACTATGGAGGAGAGAGGAGAGAGAGATGGGTTCACTATGGAGGAGAGAGGAGAGAGAGATGGGTTCACTATGGAGGAGAGAGGAGAGAGAGATGGGTTCACTATGGAGGAGAGAGGAGAGAGAGAGATGGGTTCACTATGGAGGAGAGAGGAGAGAGAGATGGGTTCACTATGGAGGAGAGAGGAGAGAGAGAGATGGGTTCACTATGGAGGAGAGAGGAGAGAGAGATGGGTTCACTATGGAGGAGAGAGGAGAGAGAGATGGGTTCACTATGGAGGAGAGAGGAGAGAGAGAGATGGGTTCACTATGGAGGAGAGAGGAGAGAGAGATGGGTTCACTATGGAGGAGAGAGGAGAGAGAGAGATGGGTTCACTGTGGAGGAGAGAGGAGAGAGAGATGGGTTCACTGTAGAGGAGAGAGAGAGATGGGTTCACTATGGAGGAGAGAGGAGAGAGAGATGGGTTCACTATGGAGGAGAGAGGAGAGAGAGAGATGGGTTCACTATGGAGGAGAGAGGAGAGAGAGATGGGTTCACTATGGAGGAGAGAGGAGAGAGAGAGATGGGTTCACTGTGGAGGAGAGAGGAGAGAGAGATGGGTTCACTGTAGAGGAGAGAGAGAGATGGGTTCACTATGGAGGAGAGAGGAGAGAGAGATGGGTTCACTATGGAGGAGAGAGGAGAGAGAGAGATGGGTTCACTATGGAGGAGAGAGGAGAGAGAGAGATTGGTTCACTGTGGAGGAGAGAGGGGACAGAGAGATGGGTTCACTATGGAGGAGAGAGGAGAGAGAGAGATGGGTTCACTGTGGAGGAGAGAGGAGAGAGAGATGGGTTCACTGTGGAGGACAGAGGAGAGAGGAGAGAGATTGGTTCACTGTGGAGGAGAGAGGATAGAGAGAGATGGGTTCATTGTGGAGGAGAGAGGAGAGAGAGATGGGTTCACTGTAGAGGAGAGAGAGAGATGGGTTCACTATGGAGGAGAGGAGAGAGAGATGGGTTCACTATGGAGGAGAGAGGAGAGAGAGATGGGTTCACTATGGAGGAGAGAGGAGAGAGAGAGATGGGTTCACTATGGAGGAGAGAGGAGAGAGAGATGGGTTCACTGTGGAGGACAGAGGAGAGAGGAGAGAGATTGGTTCACTGTGGAGGAGAGAGGATAGAGAGAGATGGGTTCATTGTGGAGGAGAGAGGAGAGAGAGAGATGAGTTCACTGTAGAGGAGAGAGAGAGATGGGTTCACTATGGAGGAGAGAGGAGAGAGAGATGGGTTCACTATGGAGGAGAGAGGAGAGAGAGGGATGGGTTCACTATGGAGGAGAGAGGAGAGAGAGATGGGTTCACTATGGAGGAGAGAGGAGAGAGAGATGGGTTCACTATGGAGGAGAGAGGAGAGAGAGATGGGTTCACTATGGAGGAGAGAGGAGAGAGAGAGATTGGTTCACTGTGGAGGAGAGAGGAGAGAGAGAGATGGGTTCACTGTGGAGGAGAGAGGAGAGAGAGATGGGTTCACTGTGGAGGAGAGGAGAGAGAGAGATGGGTTCACTATGGAGGAGAGAGGAGAGAGAGATGGGTTCACTGTAGAGGAGAGAGGAGAGAGAGAGATTGGTTCACTGTGGAGTAGAGAGGGGAGAGAGAGATGGGTTCACAGTGGAGGAGAGATGAGAGAGAGATGGGTTCACTATGGAGGAGAGAGGAGAGAGAGATGGGTTCACTATGGAGGAGAGAGGAGAGAGAGATGGGTTCACTATGGAGGAGAGAGGAGAGAGAGATGGGTTCACTATGGAGGAGAGAGGAGAGAGAGATGGGTTCACTATGGAGGAGAGAGGAGAGAGAGATGGGTTCACTATGGAGGAGAGAGGAGAGAGAGAGATGGGTTCACTATGGAGGAGAGAGGAGAGAGAGATGGGTTCACTATGGAGGAGAGAGGAGAGAGAGATGGGTTCACTATGGAGGAGAGAGGAGAGAGAGATGGGTTCACTATGGAGGACAGAGGAGAGAGGAGAGAGACAGGTGTTCACTGTGGAGGAGAGAAGAGAGAGAGATGGGTTCACTATGGAGGCTACTCTGCATTCAGGTGTGAGTCTGTTTTTAGCCGCAGTATCGTTTTTTTTCAGTTATGTGAGCTGGGGGTGGGGTGACTGTGTGTGTGCTTGGTTGTGTTTGTGTGTGTGTGTGTGTGTGTGTGTGTGTGTGTGTTTGTGTGTGTGTGTGTGTGTGGATGTGTTTAAGTGTCACTGTGTGCCTCTATGGATTGGAAGTAGTTAAAAATGTAGTCTACAGATGTTGCATTCTCTGTTTGAGATATATTTGAGTTAGTTTAATGATGTGGGGTTGTTGATTGGGCTAGTTTCATGATGTGGGGTTGTTGATTGGGCTATTTTAATGATTTGGGGTTGATGATTGAGTTAGTTTAATGATGTGCAAATGCAAATAGTCCAGGTAGCCATGATTAGCTGTTCAGGAGTCTTATGGCTTGGGTGTAGCAGCTGTTAAGAAGCCTTTTGGACCTAGACTTGGCGCTCCGGTACCGCTTGCCATGTGTTAGCAGAGAGAACAGTCTATGACTAGGGTGGCTGGAGTCTTTGACAATTTTTAGGGCCTTCCTCTGACACCGCCTGGTATAGAGGTCCTGGATGGCAGGAAGCTTGGCCCCAGTGATGTACTGGGCCGTACACACTACCCTCTGTAGTGCCTTGCGGTCAGAGGCCGAGCAGTTGCCATACCAGGCGGTGATGCAACCAGTCAGGATGCTCTGTGGTTGTTGATTGGGCTAGTTTAATTATGTGGGGTTGTTGATTGGGCTAGTTTAATTATGTGGGGTTGTTGATTGAACTAGTTTAATAATGTGGGGTTGTTGATTGAACTAGTTTAATTATGTGGGGTTGTTGATTGGGCTAGTTTAATGATGTTGGGGTTGTTGATTGGGCTAGTTTAATGATGTGGGGGTTGTTGGTTGTATGATGTAAGTGCTTGGAGTGTGAGTGGATGTTGATTGGGTTAGGTGTGTGCTCTGTTTAAGTCTGTTTAAGTCTGTATCGTATTTGTATGTGTTTTAATGTGGGAAGTGTGTTAAGGAGACTGTATGGCATGTGTGTATTTGTGCATGCATGCTTTACGAATGTGGGTGTCTTGGAGACAGGTCGTATGTTGATTGGTTCTGGTGGGTGTTTGTTGGAGACAGGTCATATGTTGATTGGTTCTGGTGGGTGTGTGTTGGAGACAGGTCGTATGTTGATTGGTTCTGGTGGGTGTTTGTTGGAGACAGGTCATATGTTGATTGGTTCTGGTGGGTGTGTGTTGGAGACAGGTCGTATGTTGATTGGTTCTGGTGGCTGTGTGTTGGAGACAGGTCGTATGTTGATTGGTTCTGGTGGGGGTGTGTTGGAGACAGGTCGTATGTTGATTGGTTCTGGTGGGGGTGTGTTGGAGACAGGTCGTATGTTAATTGGTTCTGGTGGAGGTGTGTTGGAGACAGGTCGTATGTTGATTGGTTCTGGTGGGGGTGTGTTGGAGACAGGTCGTATGTTGATTGGTTCTGGTGGCTGTGTGTTGGAGACAGGTCATATGTTGATTGGTTCTGGTAGGCTGTGTGTTGGAGACAGGTAGTATGTTGGTTGGTTCTGGTGGGAGTGTGTTCCAGACAGTCTCTTTGGGCAGTGCCTTACATCCAAATAGGACCAGGTCCAGGACCATCTGTCAGTGCCTGTTCTGAAGAGGATAGTATGTGTTTAAAGAGTCTGTAGCGTGACAGTGTGTGTGTGTGTGTGTGTGTGTGTGTGTGTGTGTGTGTGTGTGTGTGTGTGTGTGTGTGTGTGTGTGTGTGTGAGTGTGTGTGTGTGTGTGTGTGTGTGTGAGTGTGTGTGTGTGTGTGTGTGTGTGTGTGTGTGTGTGTGTGTGTGTGTGTGTGTGTGTGTGTGTGTGTGTGTGTGTGTGTGTGTGTGTGTGTGTGTGTGTGTGTGTGTTGCAGATGGTCTCTTCGGGCAGTGCCGTACCTCTAAGCAGGACCAGGTCCAGTACCAGGTGTCAGTTCCTGTTCTGAAGAGGATGCAGGAGGTCCTCAAACAGCTCACACTGCAGGGTGAGTCAACACACTACAGGGTGAGTCAACACACTAACACACTACAGGGTGAGTCAACACACTACAGGGTGAGTCAACACACTAACACACTACAGGGTGAGTCAACATACTACAGGGTGAGTCAACACACTAACACACTGCAGGGTGAGTCAACACACTACAGGGTGAGTCAACACACTAACACACTGCAGGGTGAGTCAACACACTACAGGGTGAGTCAACACACTAACACACTACAGGGTGAGTCAACACACTACAGGGTGAGTCAACACACTAACACACTACAGGGTGAGTCAACACACTACAGGGTGAGTCAACACACTAACACACTACAGGGTGAGTCAACACACTACAGGGTGAGTCAACACACTACAGGGTGAGTCAACACAATACAGGGTGAGTCAACACACTAACACACTACAGGGTGAGTCAACACACTGCAGGGTGAGTCAACACACTACAGGGTGAGTCAACACACTAACACACTACAGGGTGAGTCAACACACTGCAGGGTGAGTCAACACACTACAGGGTGAGTCAACACACTAACACACTACAGGGTGAGTCAACACACTGCAGGGTGAGTCAACACACTACAGGGTGAGTCAAAACACTAACACACTACAGGGTGAGTCAACACACTGCAGGGTGAGTCAACACACTACAGGGTGAGTCAACACACTACAGGGTGAGTCAACACACTGCAGGGTGAGTCAACACACTAACACACTGCAGGGTGAGTCAACACACTGCAGGGTGAGTCAACACACTGCAGGGTGAGTCAACACACTACAGGGTGAGTCAACACACTACAGGGTGAGTCAACACACTACAGGGTGAGTCAACACACTAACACACTACAGGGTGAGTCAACACACTAACACACTGCAGGGTGAGTCAACACACTAACACACTACAGGGTGAGTCAACACGCTAACACACTACAGGGTGAGTCAACACACTAACACACTGCAGGGTGAGTCAACACACTAACACACTGCAGGGTGAGTCAACACACTAACACACTGCAGGGTGAGTCAACACACTACAGGGTGAGTCAACACACTACAGGGTGAGTCAACACACTAACACACTACAGGGTGAGTCAACACACTAACACACTGCAGGGTGAGTCAACACACTAACACACTGCAGGGTGAGTCAACACACTAACACACTACAGGGTGAGTCAACACACTACAGGGTGAGTCAACACACTAACATACTACAGGGTGAGTCAACACACTAACACACTACAGGGTGAGTCAACACACTACTGGGTGAGTCAACACACTAACACACTGCAGGGTGAGTCAACATACTAACACACTACAGGGTGAGTCAACACACTGCAGGGTGAGTCAACACACTACAGGGTGAGTCAACACACTACAGGGTGAGTCAACACACTACAGGGTGAGTCAACACACTGCAGGGTGAGTCAACACACTAACACACTACAGGGTGAGTCAACACACTACAGGGTGAGTCAACACACTAACACACTACAGGGTGAGTCAACACACTAACACACTACAGGGTGAGTCAACACACTACTGGGTGAGTCAACACACTAACACACTGCAGGGTGAGTCAACACACTACAGGGTGAGTCAACACACTACAGGGTGAGTCAACACACTAACACACTACAGGGTGAGTCAACATACTAACACACAACTGGAGTCTTATCAATTACTAGTATTTCACTGTAGTTAATAACCAAACAATGATAAAAAAAAAAAAAAAAAAAAGAATACATGATGCATTAGCCAAGCAAACATCTTCCAACTGTCTATTTCATTGAGAGGACATCATTATTAAAAAAATGAATGGTGTGTGTGTTTGGTGTGTAGGTCTGT
>NW_028163606.1:2500-35000 GCF_964263955.1 Coregonus lavaretus
TTGCAATCCGGGAAAGTCTGTAAGATCAGTACAACATGCTATGAACAATGAGGGGCATGGTGTCCTCTCACCCAGGAAATGGTTTAGGTTGAGGAAGTGGGTCACAACCGTACGTAAGGGTCTACCTTCTGTTGGTCACTTTCTTTGCTGGCTTTTCTCCCACTTCTTATGGAGACTCTTCGGGTAGGCTTACTTAATATAAATGGCACCAGAGATGCGGGAAAGTGGAGTCTGTTGGGTGAATATGTAAAAAAAAAGTACAGGTGTTGTTTCTGCAGGAGACACATAGTGATGTGGTGAATGAAGTTGATTGGGGGCTCTGGTGGAAAGGGGCAAGTGTGCTGAGCCATGGAACAAATGTTAGTGCAGGGGTGGCAGTCTTTTTTGCACCGGGTCTGGCCGTAAAAATGTGCTCCTCAAAGGAGGTGTGTAGGGGTAGACTGCTTATATTAAACCTGCAACGCAAGCTGGTGGATTTTTTCTGGTCGGGCCATCACTGGCTGAGGGCGGCAGTGTTCTATATGTCCATAAACTAAGGAGGATAGGGTCTGGTTGAACTGGAGAGCAGGGTGGCTGCATTCCAACTTAAGGCGGTGCAGAGACTGCTGTACCATACTGATGTCGGCTGGAGGGAACCAACATGCGCGCTGCTGAGGAGAGCTGGTGGATTAGGGTTGAACCGACAGCTGTTCCTCATGAGGCTGGAGGGGCTGAGTACAGCCGGTCTCTCTGATTTTTACTCTGTGGTGCTGAGGGCCTGCCAGCTGCTAAAGCCCACACGAGATGGGGTTGTGGAGCATGGGCTGTGGGTGTGGGAGGAGCATATCTTCCACAACCCAGCCATCCTTTTGAGATAGGTTCAATCGGCCACCCTGCAGAGGCAACTGATGGAGCAGGTTTACTAAGGCTGGGTGACCTGCGGCTGCTGGGGGAGGAGAGGTGGAAAACCGTGGAAGTCCTAGCACAACAAACAGGACTAATATCTCTTAGGCTGCTGGAGATATTCCTGGGGGAAGTCCTGGAGGCACTGTCTGAGCCGGTAAGTGGGGTGTTTGAGTGGCCATAGGGGGAGGGGCCACCAATGTTTCCGTCACTGCAGGTGTCGGCAGAGACTGGGGACTGGCAAGGAGGTCTGGAGGACTTGTTAGATTTTAAAACTCTGAGCCTGGGGGAGTTTGAGGAGGTGGGAGGTAAAGCTCTCTACAACCTCTGCATTAAGGTAAGGAACATTAGGAGCCTAACAGGAGTGAAGGCACATCAGTGGCAGGGGGTGTGTGGGGCAGAGAGTATAGTAGGTTTTAGATGGAGGGGGCTCTACAAACTTCCCGTACCAAAGAGGTCGGGGGACCTCCAGTGGAGGGTTCTACATGGACCCTGGCCACTAACAGCTGGTTGGCACGTGTTGAACCGGGAGTCAGACAGGGGTGCCCTTTCTTTTTCATGAGTGGAACTGTGATTCATGTTATTTTCTGTGTGTGCCAAGTTAATGACATTAATGTCTCTGTTGGAATGACAGTGTGAGAGGTTGGGGGTGGAGTTTACTGTCGGGATGTTTATAATGGGGTACAGGTATTCAACTAAGGAAAAGGCCAAATGTGTGTTGTTGAATTTTTCTGTTTGCTCAGGCAACGTTGGCTATTTGGCTAACAAGGAGGAACAGGGTCAAAGGTGGGGGGATAACAGACCCTTTATTATTATTTTATGGGAGGGTCTCTGCGTGCCTTAGGGTGAATTTGAGTTCTATAAAATGAAAAAGTATGGAGATGTTTCAGGAGATATGGAGTGTCGGGGGGGCTGTCTGTACAGCTGGGGAAGATACAGTGGGGGAAAAAAGTATTTAGTCAGCCACCAATTGTGCAAGTTCTCCCACTTAAAAAGATGAGAGAGGCCTGTAATTTTCATCATAGGTACACGTCAACTATGACAGACAAAATGAGATTTTTTTTTCCAGAAAATCACATTGTAGGATTTTTAATGAATTTATTTGCAAATTATGGTGGAAAATAAGTATTTGGTCACCTACAAACAAGCAAGATTTCTGGCTCTCACAGACCTGTAACTTCTTCTTTAAGAGGCTCCTCTGTCCTCCACTCGTTACCTGTATTAATGGCACCTGTTTGAACTTGTTATCAGTATAAAAGACACCTGTCCTCAACCTCAAACAGTCACACTCCAAACTCCACTATGGCCAAGACCAAAGAGCTGTCAAAGGACACCAGAATCAAAATTGTAGACCTGCACCAGGCTGGGAAGACTGAATCTGCAATAGGTAAGCAGCTTGGTTTGAAGAAATCAACTGTGGGAGCAATTATTAGGAAATGGAAGACATACAAGACCACTGATAATCTCCATCGATCTGGGGCTCCACGCAAGATCTCACCCCGTGGGGTCAAAATGATCACAAGAACGGTGAGCAAAAATCCCAGAACCACACGGGGGGACCTAGTGAATGACCTGCAGAGAGCTGGGACCAAAGTAACAAAGCCTACCATCAGTAACACACTACGCCGCCAGGGACTCAAATCCTGCAGTGCGAGACGTGTCCCCCTGCTTAAGCCAGTACATGTCCAGGCCCGTCTGAAGTTTGCTAGAGTTCATTTGGATGATCCAGAAGAGGATAGTTTTTTTCTTTGTATTATCGTTTACCCGATCTAATGTGTTATATTCTCCTACATTAATTTCACAATTCCACAAACTTCAAAGTGTTTCCTTTCAAATGGTATCAAGAGTATGCATATCCTTGCTTAAGGTCCTGAGCTACAGGCAGTTAGATTTGGGTATGTCATTTTAGGCGAAAATTGAAAAAAATGGTCCGATGCTTAAGAGGTTAATGAAATGAGAATGTATCATTAAAGAGAGACAAAAAGTCAAAAGTCTCTCTCTCTCTTTCTCTCTCTCTTTCTATCTCTCTCGCTTTCTCTTTCTCTCTCTCTCTTTCTATCTCTCCTGCTTTCTCTTTCTCTGTCTCTCTCTCTCTTTCTCTCTTTCTCTCTCCTGCTTTCTCTTTCTCTCTCTCTGTCTCTCTCTCTTTCTTTCTCTCTCTCTTTCTCTTTCTCTCTCTTTCTGTCTCTCTTTCTCTCGCTCTTTCTTAGTCCCTCCCTCCCTCCCTCCCTCCCTCCCTCCCTCAGAGCTGAAGGGATCAAATCAAATCAAATTGATTTATAAAGCCCTTTTTACATCAGCAGATGTCACAACGTGCTTGTACAGAAACCCAGCCTAAAACTCAAAACAGCAAGCAATGCAGATGTAGATGCACTGTTGCTAGGAAAAACTCCCTAGAAATGCAGGAACCTAGGAAGAAACCTAGAGACGAACCAGGCTCTGAAGGGTGGCCAGTCCTCTTCTGGCTGTTCCAGGTGGAGTTTATAAGAGTACATGGCCATTTAGGCCAGATCGTTCTTCAAGATGTTCAAATGTTCATAGATGACCAGCAGGGTCAAATAATGAACACAGTGGTTGTAGAGGGTGCAACAGGTCAGCACCTCAGGAGTAAATGTCAGTTGGCTTTTCATAGCTAAGCATTCAGAGGTCGAGACAGCAGGTACGGTAGAGAGGGATTGAGAGACGGAGGATGAGAGAGAGAGACAGAGAGAGAGAGAGAGAGAGAGAGAGAGAGAGAGAGAGAGAGAGAGAGAGAGAGAGAGAGAGAGGGAGGGAGGAAGGATGAGAGAGGGTCGAAAACGCAGGTCCGGGACAAGGTAGCACGTCCATTGAACAGGTCAGGGTTCCATCGCCGCAGGCAGAACAGTTGAAACTGGAGCAGCAGCACTACAAATCAAATCAAATCAAATTGTATTTGTCACATACACGTGTTTAGCAGATATTATTGCGGGTATAGTGAAATGCTTGTGCTTCTAGCTCCGACAGTGCAGTAATATCTAACAAGTAATATCTAACAATTTCACAACATATACCCAATACACACAAATCTAAGTAAGGAATCGAATTTAAGAATATATACATATATGGACAAGCAATGACAGATTGGCATGGACTAAGATACAATATAATATTATAGAATACAGTATATACATATGAGATGAGTAGTGCAAGATATGTAAACATTATTAAAGTGACTAGTGTTTCATTTCTTAAAGTGGCCAGTGATTGCAATAGGCAGCAGCAGCCTCTAATGTGCTAGTGATGGCTATTTAACAGTCTGATGGCCTTGAGATAGAAGCATTCTCTCGGTCCCAGCTTTGATGCACCTGTACTGACCTCGCCTTCTGGATGATAGCGGGGTGAACAGGCAGTGGCTCGGGTGGTTGATGTCCTTGATGATCTTTTTGGCCTTCCTGTGACATCGGGTGCTGTAGGTGTCCTGGAGGGCGGGTAGTTTGCCCCCGGTAATGCGTTCAGCAGACCGCACCACCCTCTGGAGAGCCCTGTGGTTGCGGGCGGTGCAGTTGCCATACCAGGCGGTGATACAGTCCGACAGGATGCTCTCAATTGTGCATCTGTAAAACTTTGTGAGGGTTTTAGGTGCCAAGCCAAATTTCTTCCGCCTCCTGTGGTTGAAGAGGCTCTGTTGCACCTTCTTCACCACACTGTCTGTGTGGGGGGACCATTTCAGTTTGTCAGTGATGTGTACGCCAAGGAACTTGAAGCTTTCCACCTTTTCCACTGCGGTCCCGTCGATGTGGATAGGGGGGTGAACCCTCTGCTGTTTCCTGAAGTCCGCAATCATCTCCTTTGTTTTGTTGACATTGAGTGAGAGGTTATTTTCCTGGCACCACACTCCCAGAGCCCTCACCTCCTCCCTGTAGGCTATCTCGTCATTGTTGGTAATCAAGCCTACTACTGTTGTGTCATTTGCAAACTTGATGATTGAGTTGGAAGTGTGCTTGGCCACGCAGTCATGGGTGAACAGGGAGTACAGGAGGGGGCTGAGCATGCACCCTTGTGGGGCTCCAGTGTTGAGGATCAACGAAGTGGAGATGTTGTTTCCTACCTTCACCACCTGGGACTGGCCTGTCAGGAAGTCCAGGACCCAGTTGCACAGGGCGGGGTTCAGACCCAGGGCTTCGAGCTAAATGATGAGCTTAGAGGGTACTATGGTGTTGAATGCTGAGCTATAGTCAATGAACAGCATTCTTACATATATATTCCACTTGTCCAGATGAGATAGGGCAGTGTGCAGTGTGATGGTGATTGCATCGTCTGTGGATCTATTGGGGCGGTAAGCAAATTGAAGTGGGTCTAGAGTGACAGGTAAGGTAGAGGGGATATGCTCCTTGACTAGTCTCTCAAAGCACTTCATGATGACAGAGGTGAGTGCTACGGGGCAATAGTCATTTAGTTCAGTTACCGTTGCTTTCTTGGGTACAGGAACAATGGTGGCCATCTTGAAGCATGTGGGGACAGCAGACTGGGAAAGAGAGAGATTGAATATGTCCGTAAACACACCAGCCAGCTGGTCTGCACATGCTCTGAGGACGCCACTAGGGATGCCGTCTGGGCCGGCAGCCTTGCAGGGGTTAACATGCTTAAATGTCTTACTCACATCGACCACAGAGAAGGAGAGGCCACAGTCCTTGGTATTGGGCCTCGTCAGTGGCACTGTGTTATCCTCAAAGCGGGCGAAGAAGGTGTTTAGCTTGTCTGGAAGCGAGACGCCGGTGTCAGTGATGTGGCTGGTTTTCCTTTTGTAGTCCATGATTGTCTGTAGACCCTGTCACATACGTCTCGTGTCTGAGCCATTGAATTGAGACTTCACTTTGTCTCTATACTGATGTTTTGCCAATGTAATTGCCTTGCGGAGTGAGTAGCTACACTGTTTGTATTCTGCCATATTCCCAGTCACCTTGCCATGGTTAAATGCGGTGGTTCGCGCTTTCAGTTTTGCGCGAATGCTGCCATCTATCCACGTTTTCTGGTTAGGGTAGGTTTTAATAGTCACAGTTGGCACAACATCACCTATACACTTCCTGATAAACTCAGTCATGGTTTCAGTGTATTCGTCAAAATTATTTTCGCAAGCTACCCGGAACATATCCCAGTCCGCATGATCAAAACAATCTTGAAGCGTGGATTCTGATTGGTCAGACCACCGTTGAATAGTCCTTAGCATGGGTACTTCCTGTTTGAGTTTCTGCCTATAGGAAGGGAGGAGCAAAATTGAGTCGTGGTCAGATTTGCCGAAAGGAGGGCGGGGGAGGGCCTTATAACCATCCCGGAAGTACAACAGTCAATATGTTGATAGAACTTCGGCAGCCTAGTCCTCAAATGTTCTTTGTTAAAATCCCCGGCTACAATAAATGCAGCCTCAGGATATGTGGTTTCCAGTTTGCATAAAGTCCAGTGAAGTTCTTTGAGGGCCGTCGTGGTATCGGCTTGAGGGGGGATATACACGGCCGTGACTATAACCGAAGAAAATTGTCTTGGGAGATAATACGGTCGGCATTTGATTGTGAGGTATTCTAGGTCGGGTGAACAAAAGGACTTGAGTTCCTGTATGTTACTACAATTACACCATGAGTTGTTATTCATGAAACACACACCTCCGCCCTTCTGCTTCCCGGAGAGATATTTATTTCTGTCTGCGCGATGAACTGAGAACCCCTCTGGCAGGACTCATTTCGACAGAATATCCCCAGAGAGCCATGTTTCCATGAAACAAAGTATGTTACAGGCCCTGATGTCTCTCTGGAAAGAAATCCTTGCCCTGAGCTCGTCAATCTTGTTATCCAAAGACTGAACATTAGCGAGTAGTATACTTGGAAGCGGTGGGTTAAGTCGAACCAGCAGGCCGCGCCGAGTGCCTCTCCTCCGCTGCCGATGTTTTGGGTCAGCCGCTAGAATCAGTTAAATTGCCCTGGGGAGAGCAAACAAAGGATCTGCTTCGGGAAAGTCGTATTCCTGGTCGTAATGCTGGTGAGTTACCGCCGCTCTGATATCCAATCGTTTTCCCGGCTGTATATAATGATACAAAACACTTCCTGAGCTAATAATGTTAAAAATAATACATAAAAAAACAAAATACCGCAACGTTTCCTAAGAGCTAGTCGCGAGGCCGCCATCTTCGTCGGCGTCAAGATGGAATGTATCAAGGTAGCATGTCTGGTGAACAGGTCAGGGTTCCATAGCAACAGGCAAAACAGCAGAAACTGGATCAGGATCAAGACCAGGTGAACTGGAGACGGGGACAGCCAGGAGTCATCAGGCCAGGTAGTCCTGAGGCATGGCCCTAGGGCTCAGGTCCTCTGGGAGGGGAGTGAGAGAGTGAGAGAGTGAGAGAGAGAGAGAGAGAGAGAGAGAGAGAGAGAGAGAGAGAGAGAGAGAGAGAGAGAGAGAGAGAGAGAGAGAGAGAGAGAGAGAGAGAGAGAGAGAGAGAGAGAGAGAGAGAGATGGGAGAATTAGAGGGAGTATACGTAAGTTCACACAGGACACCAGATAAAACAGGAGAATTTCACCAGATAGGCCAGAGTGACCCTAGCCCCCCGGCACATAGCCTTTTGCAGCATAGATACTGGAGGCTGAGATGGGGGTCGGGGGACACTGTGGCCCCGTCCGACGATACCCCCGGACAGGGACAACCAGGCAGGATATAACCCCAGCCACTTTATAACCCCATCCACTTTGCCAAAGCACAGCCCCCACACCACTAGAGGGTTATCAACAGACCACCAACTTGCTACCCTGAGACAAGGATGAGTATAGCCCATGAAGATCTCCTCCACCGCAGAACCAGAGAGGGCACAAAACTTGACATTAAGATCATGTCAGTGACTCAACACACTCAAGTCGAGTATAGCGAAAAAGCCTGGCACGACGTGATGCACCCCTCCTAGGGATGGCATGGAAGAGCACTAGTAAGCTAGTGACTCAGCCCCCGTAATAGGGTCAGAGGAAGAGAATCCCAGTGGAAAGAGGAGTGGAGCCGGCCAGGCAGAGACAGCAAGGGATGTGATGTCTGTACAGATAGTCATCCACTGAATCTAAGGGCAAAGGTCATAGTCAAGGCAGGTCAGGAGTCAACTGCTCTGATGAACCTGTATCATTATCACCGACACGTATATGGCCAATCGAACACAGGGGTCGGTGGTCTAATCCACATAGACAGGGTTAGGAGGCTACAGTATAGTCATCCATAGTGCAGGCCACTCAGAGAGATAGAGAAAGAAAGATGGTGTGTGTGTTTACATTCCTCCTCATGCGATGAGCTTTAGTCACACGCACACAGTCATTGTTTGGGTTTTTATTCAGACAATAGTAACCAAGGTGACGAAGCACCATAGAGATAGTAGCACTGTAAAGCAGCACTGTGCCTTTAATGGAGAGAGATAATCAGAGTAATAATACAAAAATACGAATAACATGTGTATAGATTAGAGCTCTGCAACCCCACCCGATCCCGACGGGCCCCGACATTATACATTGGATTAGGGCCGGGTAGGGCCTGTTTTTTCATCAATAACTAGGGTACTGGCAGGGCTCGGGTATCACTAAATTGATCACTAACATTTTGAAGTTGAGCCATTTGCTCGTGCTCTGCTGCGCAGTACATTCATATCTGACTAAGATCATATAACATGGTGTCAGAAGTGCTTAAGCCTCGTCATATATAAAACAGGAGAGATTATTTCACAGAAAATAATAATGTTCCTTGAGTTTAGAGTGAGGAAAAGTAGTTTACAGCTCACTGCGCTCTCGTGTCTCGTCATCGAGCAGTCCAAGCAGAGCCGTTGCTATAGTTACTCACAGACTCCATGAGCAGAGTGCCTGCAGAGCGAGCAGCCTGCGCACAGGGAGCGGTCGAGTAATATACAGAGAGGGACAGCTAATGGATTTACTAGATATTTCTGGTTTTGGGTTAAAGGGCCGGGCCGGGCTTTACATTTGGCCGAAGCAATCAGGACTGGGTAGGATAGGGCCTGAGTATCGTGGTCATGGGTAGGGCTCAGATTTTAAATTCATGCCCGTGCAGGGCTTTGGTATAGATGTAGACATGGAACAGTGATTTAAAAAAGTTGATTTAATAAGGGACGCTCACTCTCTTAGGGAGAGAGAGAGAGAGAGAGAGAGAGAGAGAGAGAGCAAGGCCGACGTAGGCAGACCTGGCTCTCAAGAGAAGACAGGCTATGTGCACACTGCCCACAAAATGAGGTGGAAGCGGAGCTGTACTTCCTAACTTCCTGCCAAATGTATCACCATATTAGAGACACATACAGTGGCTTGCGAAAGTATTCACCGGCATTGGCATTTTTCCTATTTTGTTGCTTTACAACCTGGAATTAAAATTGATTTTTGGGGGGTTTGTATCATTTGATTTACACAACATGCCTACTACTTTGAAGATGCTAAATATTTTTTATTGTGAAACAAATAAGAAATAAGACAAAAAAACAGGAAACCTGAGCATGCATAACTATTCACCCCCCCCCCCCCCCCCTCTCCACAGTCAATACTTTGTAGAGCCACCTTTTTCAGCAATTACAGCTGCAAGTATCTTGGGGTATGTGTCTATAAGCTTGGCACATCTAGCCACTGGGATTTTTGCCCATTCTTCGAGGCAAAACTGCTCCAGCTCCTTCAAGTTGGATGGGTTCCGCTGGTGTACAGCAATCTTTAAGTCATACCACAGATTCTCAATTGGATTGAGGTCTGGGCTTTGACTAGGCCATTCCAATACATTTAAATATTTCCCCTTAACCCACTCGAGTGTTGCTTTAGCAGTATGCTTAGGGTCATTGTCCTGCTGGGAGGTGAACCTCCGTCCCAGTCTCAAATCTCTGGAAGACTGAAACAGGTTTCCCTCAAGAATTTCCATGTATTTAGGGCCATCCATCATTCCTTCAATTCTGACCATTTTCCCAGTACCTGAGGATGAAAAACATCCCCACAGCATGATGCTGCCACCTCCATGCTTCACAGTGGGGATGGTGTTCTCAGGGTGATGAGAGGTGTTGGGTTTGCGCCAGACATAGCGTTTTCCTTGATGGCCAAAAAGTTCAATTTTAGTCTCATCTGACCAGAAAACCTTCTTCCATATGTTTGGGGAGTCTCCCACATGCCTTTTGGTGAACACCAAATGTGTTTGCTTAGTTTTTCTTTAAGCAATGGCTTTTTTCTGGCCACTCTTCCGTAAAGCCCAGCTCTGTGGAGTGTACGGCTTAAAGTGGTCCTATGGACAGATACTCCAATCTCCGCTGTGGAGCTTTGCAGCTCCTTCAGGGTTATCTTTGGTCTCTTTGTTAACTCTCTGATTAATGCCCTCCTTGCCTGGTCCGTGAGTTTTGGTGGGCGGACCTCTCTTGGCAGGTTTGTTGTGGTGCCATTTTCTTTCCATTTTTTAATAATGGATTTAATGGTGCTCTGTGGGATGTTCAAAGTTTCAGATATTTTTTTATAACCCAACCCTGATCTGTACTTCTCCACAACTTTGTCCCTGACCTGTTTGGAGAGCTCCTTGGTCTTCATGGTGCCGCTTGCTTGGTGGTGCCCCCTGCTTACATTTACATTTACGTCATTTAGCAGACGCTCTTATCCAGAGCAACTTACAAATTGGTGCATTCACCTTATAGCCGTTGGGATAACCACTTTACAATAGTAATTGTATTTATTTATTTATTTAATTTTTTTGGGCGGGGTGGGGTGGGGTAAGGGGGGGAGGGTAGAAGGATTACTTTATCCTATCCCAGGTGTTCCTTAAAGAGGTGGGGTTTCAAATGTCTCCGGAAGGTGGTGAGTGACTCCGCTGTCCTGGCGTCGTGAGGGAGCTTGTTCCACCATTGGGGTGCCAGAGCAGCGAACAGTTTTGACTGGGCTGAGCGGGAACTGTGCTTCAGCAGAGGTAGGGGAGCCAGCAGGGCAGAGGTGGATGAACGGAATGCCCTCGTTTGGGTGAAGGGACTGATCAGAGCCTGAAGGTACGGAGGTGCCGTTCCCCTCACAGCTCCGTAGGCAAGCACCATGGTCTTGTAGCAGATGCAAGCTTCAACTGGAAGCCAGTGTAGTGTGCGGAGGAGCGGGGTGACGTGAGAGAACTTGGGAAGGTTGAACACCAGACGGGCTGCGGCATTCTGGATGAGTTGTAGGGGTTTAATGGCACAGTCAGGGAGCCCAGCCAACAGCGAGTTGCAGTAATCCAGACGGGAGATGACAAGTGCCTGGATTAGGACCTGTGCCGCTTCCTGTGTAAGGCAGGGTCGTACTCTCCGAATGTTGTCGAGCATGAACCTACAGCATCGGGTCACCGCCTTAATGTTAGCGGAGAACGACAGGGTGTTGTCCAGGGTCACGCCAAGGCTCTTCACACTCTGGGAGGAGGACACAACGGAGTTGTCAACCGTGATGGCGAGATCATGGAACGGGCAGTCCTTCCCCGGGAGGAAGAGCAGCTCCGTCTTGCCAAGGTTCAGCTTGAGGTGGTGATCCGTCATCCATACTGATATGTCTGCCAGACATGCAGAGATGCGATTTGCCACGTGGTTATCAGAAGGGGGAAAGGAGAAGATTAGTTGTGTGCCGTCTGCGTAGCAATGATAGGAGAGGCCATGTGAGGATATGACAGAGCCAAGTGACTTGGTGTATAGCGAGAATAGGAGAGGGCCTAGAACTGAGCCCTGGGGGACACCAGTGGTGAGAGCACGTGGTGCGGAGACAACTTCTCGCCACGCCACTTGGTAGGAGCGACCGGTCAGGTAGGACGCAATCCAAGAGTGAGCCGCGCCGGAGATGCCCAGCTCGGAGAGGGTGGAGAGGAGGATCTGATGGTTCACAGTATCAAAGGCAGCAGACAGGTCTAGAAGGACAAGAGCAGAGGAGAGAGAGTTAGCTTTAGCAGTGCGGAGAGCCTCCGTGACACAGAGAAGAGCAGTCTCAGTTGAATGACCAGTCTTGAAACCTGACTGGTTTGGCTAAAGACGGCACGCTCAATAGTTTTGGAGAGAAAAGAAAGAAGGGATACTGGTCTGTAGTTGTTGACATCAGAGGGATCGAGTGTTGGTTTTTTGAGAAGGGGTGCAACTCTCGCTCTCTTGAAGACGGAAGGGACATAGCCAGCGGTCAAGGATGAGTTGATCAGCGAGGTGAGGTAAGGGAGAAGGTCACCGGAGATGGTCTGGAGAAGAGAGGAGGGGATAGGGTCAAGCGGGTAGGTTGTTGGGCGGCCGGCCATCACAAGTCGCAAGATTTTATCTGGAGAGAGAGGGGAGAAAGAATTCAAAGCATAGGGTAGGGCAGTGTGAGCAGGACCAGCAGTGTCATTTGACTTACAAACGAGGATCGGATGTCGTCAACCGTCTTTTCAAAATGGTTGACGAAGTCATCCACAGAGAGGGAGGAGGGGGGGGGGAGGGGGAGGAGGATTCAGCAGGGAGGAGAAGGTGGCAAAGAGCTTCCTAGGGTTAGAGGCAGATGCTTGGAATTTAGAGTGGTAGAAAGTGGCCTTAGCAGCAGAAACAGATGAAGAAAATGTAGAGAGGAGGGAGTGAAAAGATGCCAGGTCCGCAGGGAGTCTTGTTTTCCTCCATTTCCGCTCGGCTGCCCGGAGCCCTGTTCTGTGAGCTCGCAATGAGTCATCAAGCCACGGAGCTGGAGGGGAGGACCGAGCCGGCCGGGAGGATAGGGGACATAGAGAGTCAAAGGATGCAGAAAGGGAGGAGAGGAGGGTTGAGGAGGCAGAATCAGGAGATTGGAGGGAGAAGGATTGAGCAGAGGGAAGAGATGATAGGATGGAAGAGGAGAGAGTAGCGGGAGAGAGAGAGCGAAGGTTGCGACGGCGCATTACCATATGAGTAGGGGCAGAGTGAATAGTGTTGGAGGAGAGCGAGAGAGAAAAGGATACAAAGTACTGGTCGGAGACATGGAGGGGAGTTGCAGTGAGATTAGTAGAAGAACAGCATCTAGTAAAGATGAGGTCAAGCGTATTGCCTGCCTTGTGAGTAGGGGTGGACGGTGAGAGGGTGAGGTCAAAAGAGGAGAGGAGTGGAAAGAAGGAGGCAGAGAGAAATTAGTCAAAGGTAGACGTAGGGAGGTTGAAGTCCCCCAGAACTGTGAGGGGTGATCCATCCTCAGGAAAGGAACTTATCATGGCGTCAAGCTCATTGATGAACTCTCCAAGGGAACCTGGAGGGCGATAGATGACAAGGATATTAAGCTTAAATGGGCTAGTGACTGTGACAGCATGGAATTCAAATGAGGAGATAGACAGATGGGTCAGGGGAAAAATAGAGAAAGTCCACTTGGGAGAGATGAGGATTCCTGTGCCACCACCCCGCTGACCAGATGCTCTCGGGGTAATGCGAGAACACATGGTCAGACGAGGAGAGAGCAGTAGGAGTAGCAGTGTTTTCAGTGGTAATCCATGTTTCCGTCAGCGCCAAGAAGTCGAGGGACTGGAGGGTAGCATAGGCTGAATTTAACTCTGCCTTGTTGGCAGCAGAACGGCAGTTCCAGAGGCTGCCTGAGACCTGGAACTCCACGTGGGTGGTGCGTGCAGGGACCGCCAGGTTAGAGAGGCAGCAGCCACGCGGTGTAAGTGTTTGTATAGCCTGTGCGGAGAGGAGAGAACAGGGATAGACAGAGGCATAGTTGACAGGCTGCAGAAAATGGCTACAATAATGCAAAGGAGATCGGAATGAAATGGACTAAACATCTGGGAAAGGAGAGAGCGGGGCCTCCCTCACCACACCACCCAAATATAACTCTCCCAACTTCCACCTCAGAAACTATAATTGTTGTAAACTACAGCGGTTCAATGTTTTCTAGGAATAGACTAACTTAGTTTATTCAGCTAGCTAACTAGGTACAGTATTCTTCCGTGAAAATTGTCCAGGGCACCTAGTCATAAGACGCCACAGCCAGCTAGCATGCCGGACTCCAACAACACGGTTTAGCACCAGTACTCGGCCACAACAAACCACCAGTGTGTCAACACGCCAAGCAGATCGTTCGTGTCCGTGTCTAACGTTGTGCTTAGTGGTGTTCCAGACTCTGGGGCTTTCAGAACAGGTGTATATATACTGAGATCATGTGACAGATCATGTGACACTTATATTGCATACAGGTGGACTTTATTTAACTAATTATGTGACTTCTGAAGGTAATTGGTTGCACCATATCTTATTTAGGGGCTGAATACATATGCACAAACCACTTTTCCGTTATTAATTTTTTTTAAATTTTCTAAACTAGTTTTTTTTATTTATTTAACTTAACCAATTTTGACTATTTTGCATATGTCCATTACATGAAATCCAAATAATAATCCATTTAAATTACAGGATGTAATGCAACAAAATAGGAAAAACGCCAAGGGGGATTAATACTTTTGCAAGGCACTGTATTACCCTCAGATTACACAGACCCACAAAGAATTCGAAAACAAATCCAATTTGGATAAACTCCCGTATCTATTGGGTGAAATACCACAGTGTGCCATCACAGCAGCAAGATTTGTGACCTGTTGCCACAAGAAAAGGGCCACCAGTGTAGAACAAACACCATTGTAATACAACCTATATTTATTTGTATTTATTTTCCCTTTTGTACTTTAACTATTTGCACATCATTACAACACTGTATATAGACATAATATGACATTTGAAATGTCTTTATTATTGTTGAACTTTTGTGAGTGTAACGTTTACTGTTCATTTTTTTATTGTTTAATTCACTTGTGTTTATCACCTACTTCACTGTTTCCCATGCCAATAAAGCCTATTAAATTAAAATTGAGTTGAGAGTGAGAGAGAGAGAGAGAAAGAGAGAGAGAGAGAGAGAGAGAGAGAGAGAGAGAGAGAGAGAGAGAGAGAGAGAGAGAGAGAGAGAGCCAAGTGAAGGAGAGAAAAGGAGAAGGGTAGGAGAGGAGAGGGGGAGGAGAGGGGGAGGGGAGGAGTGGAGAGGGGGAGGAGAGGAGAGGGGGAGGAGAGGAGAGTAGAGGGGAGGAGAGGAGTGGAGAGGGGGAGGAGAGGGGAAGAGAGGAGAGCTGGAGGAGAGGAGAGTAGAGGGGGAGGAGAGGAGAGGAGAGGAAAGGAGAGTGGGAGGAGAGGGTGACGAGAGGAGAGGGGGAGAAGAGGAGAGGGGAGGGAGAGGAGAGGAAAAGAGGTACTGTATGTACCCTTTCTCTCTCTCTCTCTCTCTCTCTCTCTCTCTCTCTCTCTCTCTCTCTCTCTCTCTCTCTCTCTCTCTCTCTCTCTGTGAGTGATCTATTTTGGAAAGCACACACATGCAATCTCTCTCTTTTGCCGGCTCTGGAAAAGTACAAAGGTAGAAATGTCCTCTTTCTCCATTCATGTTTCTTCCAGAAAGTCTCTTTGAACACTATTCTACCTATTATTGTGTGTTTCCATTTGCCATTATGTTCTCCCATGATAACCAATAAAAACAGCAATTTGTTGACCAATGCCTCAATTACCCTCTTTCCAGTTCCACCTTGTCCTTATCATGTTTCATTAGCAACAGATCATGAAAAGATGGAAAACAAATAGGGATTGTGGTCGATTCAAGCATGGTTATATAGTATAAGGCATTCAAAGTCAACTTTATTAAAACACACTTAAAACACACAGGGACACGCACGTGCACACGCACACACACACACACACACACACACACACAGAGAGACACACAGACTCAAACGCACACACTTCCCGCTTAATTGGGAGGCTTTGCATTACTTAATCATCTGAATCTCCTCAGTCTAAACTCATCAAAAGGCTCTGCTTATTTAATGAAAGAAACAAATACCTTCTTAATCCTGTTATTAATGAACTGTTTAATCTATACTTATTCAGGTCAAAACCCACTAGTATGCAGAAAGAAGTATTTGCTTTTATTAAACCCTTGTGTGTGTTTGTGTATGTGTGTGTGTGTGTGTTTGTGTGTGTGTGTGTGTGTGATGAGTCAGTATCTCTTTCCTCTTAATGTGTCTCTTCTGCACTAGTTCCTGTGAACTTTGGAGGGAGAGAGGAGAGATAGATAGAGAGAGAGAGAGAGCGAGAGAGAGAGCCCTTTGAATTGAATTGAATTGAATTGAGAGAGAGAGAGAGAGAGAGAGAGAGGGGGAGAGAGAGAGTCGCTTTATTTACATAATCAAATAGGAGGTTAATTTGACTATTTGTTGACCAGTTGATGTAGTGATGAGTTCTATAGCAGTTGGTTATCAAAACAATCAACAACACGCATCATACTGTGACAGTTTCTGTATTTTCAAAGTTTATCTTTAAAACTTGATTGCTGACATGCAAAACATTTTTGGGACTGTATCAACAGTGGACTAATGAAATAAATACCAAAATATAGGACCTCTATACCAGGCGGTGTCAGAGGAAGGCCCAAAACATTGTCAAAGACTCCAGCCACCCAAGTCATTGACTGTTCTCTCTACTACTGCATGGCAAGCGGTACCGGAGCGCCAAGTCTAGGTCCAAAAGGCTCCTTAACAGCTTTTACCCCCAAGCCATAAGACTGCTGAACAATTAATCAAATGGCTACCCGGACTATTTGCATTGACCCCCTCCCTTTTTTTTCCCCCGCTGATGCTACTCGCTGTTTATTATCTATGCATAGTCACTTTACCCCTAACTACATGTACAAATTACCTTAATTACCTCGACTAACCCGTATCCCCACACATTGACTCAGTACCTGTACCCCCTGTACAAAGCCTCATTATGGTGTTACTTTTTTCACTTTAGTTTATTTAGTAAATATTGTTTTAACTCTTATTTTCTTAAAACTGCATTGTTGATTAAGGGCTTGCAAGTAAGCATTTCACTGTTGTATTCGGCGCATGTGACAAATAACATTTGATTTGATTTGATTTTACTTTAATGTTCATTTCTCTTTTTTCATACTGAAGGAATGTGATGTGAATATCTTTAACTGTCTTCTCAGCTATTGGGCAACTTAATGTTTCTAAGTGAGGTTTTGTGATTGTATTATATTGACCTAATACAGTGACATTCATATTGTCTTTGTCTCTCTCTGGCCAGGACTTCGATGACTTTATCTTTGCATTCTTTGCGGTGGAGATAGTCATCAAGATGGTGGCACTGGGCATCTTTGGCAAGAAGTGTTATCTAGGAGACACCTGGAACAGACTTGACTTCTTCATCGTACTGGCCGGGTGAGTTGTGCTCTCACACTCACACAGGGACAGAGGGAGTCCGCAGCCAGATCACACTGTGAATCACGACAACGACAGAGAGAGAGACAGCCCACATACAGTCTGTTTGGATAACATGGGGCTTAGTGTGTGTGTGGGTGTGGGTGTGCATCCCTTTGTTTCACATTGTTGCAGTGTCTGCAAAAATGCCAACCCCGTCTCCCTCACAAGAACCCACAGCCAAACTCAGACAATAGTAACCAAGGTAACGGGTTGTCGGGTACACACCACCTGGCAACGGTTGCTAGTTCTGTTTAGGAGTGTTCTGATGAAGTGTCTGTTTCTGAAAAGGAAAATAATTATAATTACTGGCAAAGAGCATTTCTCAGCACACTGTGTGTGTGTGTGTGTATGTGTATGTGTATGTGTATGTGTATGTGTGTGTGTGTGTGTGTGTGTGCGCGTGTGCGTGTGTGTTTGTGTAGTTAAAGAGGCCAGCTCTCTCCACCTCTCTCCAGCTCTCTCCACCTCTATCCACCTCTCTCCAGCTCTCTCCAGCTCTCTCCACCTCTCTCCAGCTCTCTCCACCTCTCTCCACCTCTCTCCACCTCTCTCCACCTCTCTCCACCTCTCTCCACCGCTCTCCAGCTCTCTCCACATCTCTCCACCTCTCTCCAGCTCTCTCCACCTCTCTCCACCTCTCTCCAGCTCTCTCCACCGCTCTCTCCACCGTTCTCCAGCTCTCTCCAGCTCTCTCCAGCTCTTTCCAGCTCTCTCCACCGCTCTCCATCTCTCTCCTCCACTCTCCATCTCTCTCCACCTCTCTCCACCTCTCTCCACCTCTCTTCACCTCTCTCCACCGCTCTCCAGCTCTCTCCACCGCTCTCCACCTCTCTCCACCTCTCTCCACCTCTCACCACCTCTCTCCACCTCTCTCCACCTCTCTCCACCTCTCTCCACCGCACTCCACCACTCTCCACCTCTCTCCACCGCTCTCCTCCCTCTTCTTCTCTTTTCCCTCCTCCTCAGATGAGTTTTGGAGGATCCCCAGTCAACAGTGTAGTGATTCTCAGGTAGTCTCAGACAGAGAGACACTTCCACACATCGATCTGTCACCACAGTGGGAGTAGAGGCTTTCCTCTGCTAGGGGGAGATGCCACTGATAGATACTGAGGAGAGAAAGGTGGAGATGGAAGGAGGGAGGAAGGAGGGAGGAGAGGAGGAGCGGACAGAGAGGGAATTTAGAAGGCAAACAATGTGACCATAATATCAACATTACAGACAGCCACTACACAGCCACTACACAGCCACTACACAGCCACTACACAGCCACTACACAGCCACTACACAGCCACTACACAGCCACTACACAGCCACTACACAGCCACTACACATGCACTACACATGCACTACACATGCACTACACATGCACTACACATGCACTACACATCATTTTACATTTACATTTTAGTCATTTAGCAGACGCTCTTATCCAGAGCGACTTACAGGAGATGCACTACACATGCACTACACATGCACTACACATGCACTACACATACACTATACAGCCACTACACTGCCACTACACATACACTACACAGCCACTACACATACACTACACTGCCACTACACTGCCACTACACTGCCACTACACATACACTACACAGCCACTACACTGCCACTACACTGCCACTACACTGCCACTACACTGCCACTACACTGCCACTACACTGCCACTACACTGCCACTACACAGCCACTACACAGCCACTACACAGCCACTACACAGCCACTACACAGCCACTACACAGCCACTACACAGCCACTACACAGCCACTACACAGCCACTACACAGCCACTACACAGCCACTACACATGCACTACACATGCACTACACATGCACTACACATGCACTACACATGCACTACACATGCACTACACATGCACTACACATACACTATACAGCCACTACACTGCCACTACACATACACTACACAGCCACTACACATACACTACACAGCCACTACACAGCCACTACACAGCCCCTACACATACACTACAGAGCCTCTACACAGCCACTACACATACACTACACAGCCACTATAAAGATTATACACAGCCACTACACAGCCTCTACACAGCCACTACAAATACACTACACAGCCTCTACACATACACTACAAAGCCACTACACAGCCACTACACAGCCTCTACAACATGTCATAGTCATAGTCACATGGTCAAGGGTTGTGGAGGGTGAAGGATACACAGACTCAATGATAACACTCTCAAATTAGTGTGTTAAAGGTTTCCTTGAAAGAAAACAGATATTTACATTTACATTTACGTCATTTAGCAGACGCTCTTATACAGAGCGACTTACAGTTAGCGAGTGCATACATTATAGTATTTTTTTTCTTCATACCCCCCGTGGGAATCGAACCCACAACCCTGGCGTTGCAAACGCCATGCTCTACCAACTGAGCTACATCCCCTGCCGGCCATTCCCTCCCCTACCCTAGACGACGCTGGGCCAATTGTGCGCCGCCCCATCATTGACCTCCTACCATAAATTCAATCACTGACTGACAGAGTGCTCCAGAGAGAGGGAGAGAAACAGGAAACAGAGAGAGAGGGAAACCCAATCCTCATTACTCTCTCTCTCTATCTCTCTCTCTTTTCTTCTCCTTGATTTATTTATTTATTTACTGATTCCAGACCTGTTTGGTGACTGAAGAGAGGTTAGATTCCATTTTCCACAACACTTATAGTTACATTTTAAAACTAGCTCAGATAACATATGTTCCCACTCTACAGAGTGTAAAAACTACTCTGAATATACAGTTACATTTTGAGTGTTAATGTAACACAAAGCATTACTGTCATGATTTAACTGGATTTGAACCCAAATGCAGACAACTACACCAAGCCAGAGAACGTTTAACAGGTTTATTTACAATGTTCAATTAGTCCAGGTTTCCAATAATAGGGGAAGAGCAAGTCCAGGTTACAGGGAGGGTAACATATCCAGGTCAGGGCAGGTGTGGTACCGTAATGTCCTAGTGTCCGTGGTGAGTCCAAAAGGGAGGTCCGGTAGTGGAAAGCAGGATGGTGGTGGCAGGAGTGAAGCGGAGGCAGGAGTCAGGTTCCAATAATCTGTGGCACAGGAGAAAAGTAAATAGAACAGGCCAAAAACACAAAGAGCGAAAACAAACAGGTTGAGTCGGCAGCGAGACTAACATGGTCGTCTTGACTATGATCTGACGATGAGTGGTAAGTTTGACCGGGTCTTAAAGGCTGAGGTGATTATGGTGAATGAGCTGCAGCTGGAACCCTGACTCCCGCACACCAGACTTCACTCCTGCAATCAAGGACAGACAGAGGGGAGGGGAAAAGCAGAGAGAGAGCTACCTAGCAGCAGTAGGCCTAACAGTACCCCCCCCTCTACGGACGCCACCTGGCGGCCGACAGGGTTTATCGGGATGTAACCTATGAAATTCACGGACCAGAGCAGGATCCACAATGAAGCTCCTGGGCACCCAGGAACGTTCCTCAGGACCATAACCATCCCAATCCACCAGGTACTGGAAACCACGACCCCGGCGGCGAACATCCAGAAGTCGCCGGACAGTGTAGACCAAACCCCCACCCACGATCCTGGGCGGAGGAGGGGGACGAGAGGGCGGGCACAGAGGGCTAACCGACACAGGCTTAATCTGGGAAACATGAAAGGTGGAATGAACCCGTAGGGAGGCAGGAAGCTGTAGCTTAACCGCGCAGGGGTTAACAATAGACAGTATCTTAAACGGTCCTATAAAACGAGGCGCCATCTTCTTAGACTCCACTTTCAATGGAAGATCACGTGACTTAAGCCATACCTCTTGACCAGGAGAGTAACCGGGAGCCTGGGACCGGTGACGGTTGGCTTGCCTCTGCATGTACGCCGAAGCTCGGGACAGAGCTACCCTGGCCTTCCTCCAGACCTTGAAGCAGCGGCGCATGTGGGACTGCACCGAGGGTAACGCCAGTTCCCTCTCTTGAGAAGGGAACAGGGGAGGTTGATAACCCAGAGCACACAGAAAGGGAGACAAACCAGAGGAAGCGTTAGTCAAGGTGTTATGAGCATATTCCACCCAGGGGAGCATGGAGCTCCATGACCCAGGGTTAGACCCTGTGACACAGCGGAGAGCGGTCTCCATCTCCTGGTTCGCTCTCTCGGCTTGCCCGTTGGTCTGGGGGTGATATCCAGAGGACAGGCTGGATGTGATGCCCAAAGCTTTACAGAAAGCTTTCCACACCTGGGAGACAAACTGGGGACCCCTGTCAGAGACAATATCCGTGGGTAGACCATGAGAGCGGAACACATGTTCAACCAAAATATCAGCCGTCTCTCTGGCAGTGGGCAGTTTAGGTAGGGCCAAAAAATGAGCGAACTTAGAAAAACTATCAATCACAGTAAGAATGACAGTCTTTCCAGACGAGGGGGGAAGTCCAGTGACAAAATCCATAGCAATGTGCGACCAGGGCCGGCTGGGTATAGGTAGAGGTCGTAGATGACCAGCGCTGGCCTGGGTGGAGTTCTTACTTCGTGCACATACCGTACAAGCAGCAATGAAGGCTCGAGTGTCCGCCTCCATCGTGGGCCACCAGAACTTCCGTCGCACAAAGTCAAGGGTCCGCGAAACTCCAGGGTGACAGGTAAGGGGAGACGAGTGAGCCCACTGAAGTACCTGGGAGCGAGCAGACTCAGGGACAAAGAACCGGTTAGGAGGACCCCTCCCAGGGTCAGCTTGATGATGTTGAGCCTGTCTAACAATCCCTTCGATGTCACATGTGATGGCCGCAATACTGCAGGTAGGAGGCAAGATGTGTTCAGGGTTACTACCAGTATCAACAGCCGAATGAACACGAGACAGGGCGTCAGGCTTGACGTTGCGTGACCCAGGACGGTAAAACAGAGAAAAATTGAATCTCCCAAAAAATAGTGCCCACCTGGCTTGACGGGGGTTGAGCTGCTTTGCTGACTGGATGTAAGCCAGATTCTTATGATCCGTCCAAACGATGAAGGGTTGTTCCGCCCCCTCCAACCAATGTCGCCACTCCTCGAGAACCAGTTTAACGGCGAGCAGTTCACGATTGCCAACATCATAATTCCTCTCTGCCTGAGAAAGTTTCCTTGAGAGAAAAGCACAGGGATGCAGTTTGTTATCTTCAGGAGAACGTTGTGACAACACCGCACCTACCCCAGTGTCGGATGCATCCACCTCCACGACAAACTGGCGGTCGGGGTCCGGCTGCATCAGAATGGGAGCCGAGGCGAAGCGATGTTTCAGTTCTTCGAACGCTGATTCGGCCCCTTCATTCCAAGCGAACGGTCGTGAGATGGAGGTGAGAGCGGTGAGTGGCGCCGCAATGCAGCTGTAGTCCTTGATGAACCTCCTATAGAAGTTCGCAAACCCCAGGAATCGTTGAAGTTGTTTGCGGGTGGAGGGGGCTGGCCAGTCCGTGACAGCAGAGATCTTAGCTGGGTCCATCCGCAACTCCCCCTGAGCTATGATGTAACCCAAAAAAGAGGTCTCAGACACATGAAATTCACATTTCTCCATCTTCACAAACAGTTTGTTCTCCAACAACCTTTGCAACACCTGGCGCACATGCAGTTCATGTTCCTGGGAGGACTCTGAGAAAATCAAGATATCATCCAGATAGACAAAAACAAACCGATTCAACATGTCCCGAAGGAAATCATTGACTAGTGCCTGAAAAACAGCAGGGGCATTGGACAACCCAAAAGGCATAACTAGATACTCAACTCAAAATGTCCCAAGGGTGTGTTGAAGGCAGTCTTCCATTCATCACCTTTACGGATGCGCACCAGGTGATACGCATTTCGTAGATCCAGTTTGGTAAAGATAGTTGCACCATGAAGGAGGGGAAAAGCAGAATTAATTAATGGCAGAGAATATTTGTTCTTAATGGTGATGTTGTTAAGTCCACGGACATCAATACAGGGTCTGAGGGTCTTATCCTTCTTAGCAACAAAAAGGAATCCCGCTCCTACAGGTGACGAGGAAGGACGAATAATACCTGCCGCCAAGGAGTCCCGAATGTAGTTCTCCATAGCCTCCGTCTCCGGGCGGGAGAGATTGTACAGGCGACTGCTGGGGAGCGGGGCTCCTGGCTGGAGGTCAATGGCGCAGTCGTAAGGCCGGTGAGGAGGAAGAGAAGTAGCTCTGTGTTTGCAGAAAACGGATGCCAGGTCATGATACACGTCAGGGACAGCAGAAAGATCCATGGACTCCAGTGGAGGTTGAGGCACAGTGCTGGCAGGGGTCTGAACACAAACAATTCACATGACAAAATGTGCTCCATGAAACAATTCTACCTGTCACCCAATCAATGTGTGGATTGTGTCTTATGAGCCAGGGGATACCAAGGACCAGGGGGGTCTGTGGGCAGTCGATTATATGGAATTGAATGTTCTCCTGATGATTTCCCGACACTCTGAGACAAACAGGAACAGTCCGATGAGTAATACGGGTCAACAATTGTCCATTTAGACCCTTAGCCTGCAGCGGACAGTCCATAGGAGCAGTCTCCAAATCCATTTGTTGAGCCCACTCTCTATCCAAAAAGCTTTTGTCGGCACCAGAGTCAACCAGCGCACTAACAGAGAAATTCTGGGACTGCCACTGGAGGGATGCCTGGAGCAGAATGCGGGGAGAAGAGGACGAATCCGCTGCTCGGCTCACCAAAGCTTCTCCCAATAATGATGAGCCGGCCCTTTTCCCGGACGAACTGGGCAGGAAGGAACGAAATGACCAGCTTCTCCACAATACAGGTAGACCCGAGCCTGAATACGACGTGCACGCTCCTCTGAGGACAACCGTGCACGACCCACCTCCATGGCTTCGGGTTCAGTGCTCCTCGTATCGACTCGGGAAGACACGGCTTTCTCCGTAGGGAAGATGCGGAGAGGAGTTTGTTGACGACAGACAGGTTGCTTGGAACTAACACTCCTCTCCCGGCGGCGCTCCCGAATCCGATTATCCAACCTGATGGTGAGTGAAATAAGATTATCCAGCGTAGGCGATTCATCATATGACACCAATTCATCTTTTAAAGTCTCAGACAAAGCATTGATGAACACTCCTTGTAATGCCTCGTCATTCCAACCACTCACTGCCGCTAAAGTCCGAAACTCCACTGCCATCTCCGCCACACTGCGAGCCCCCTGCCGAAGAGAAAACAACCGTTTCGCAGCCTCCTTGCCCCGTACGGGGTGGTCAAAAACCTTCCTCATCTCAGTGGTGAAGGCAACGTAAGCGTTGCAAATGTCCGACTGACTCTCCCAGACCGCGGATCCCCAGGCACGAGCGGAACCGCTAGTAGAGTTGATAAGGTAGGCAATACGGGCTCTTTCTGAGGCGTAGGTGAGGGGCTGTTGTTCAAACACTAACGAGCATTGAGTCAAAAAATCACCACAGGTTCCCATGTTCCCGTCATAGCGCTCTGGAGCAGGAACAAAAGGCTCTCTGATCTGGGCTGAAGGGGTAGGAAAAACAGGTGGAGCAGGAGAAGGAGCAGTTTGTATGCCATGCCCGAGGGGTGCATTATTAACTTGGGTAGAAAGGGCAGACACTTGATTGGTGAGTAATTGAACCTGATTAAGCAGCACCTGACTGTTCTCAGCAATAGTCTTAAACAGGGTATCATGTTGTCCAAGTAAAATGCCCTGATTGGCTATGGCAGTCCGAATTTGAGTGCACTCTGGGGTGGTATCCGAGCTACTGTCTGCTGGGTTCATGTTGGTCAGATCATACTGTCATGATTTAACTGGATTTGAACCCAAATGCAGACAACTACACCAAGCCAGAGAAGGTTTAACAGGTTTATTTACAATGTTCAATTAGTCCAGGTTTCCAATAATAGGGGAAGAGCAAGTCCAGGTTACAGGGAGGGTAACAGATCCAGGTCAGGGCAGGTGTGGTACCGTAATGTCCTAGTGTCCGTGGTGAGTCCAAAAGGGAGGTCCGGTAGTGGAAAGCAGGATGGTGGTGGCAGGAGTGAAGCGGAGGCAGGAGTCAGGTTCCAATAATCTGTGGCACAGGAGAAAAGTAAATAGAACAGGCCAAAAACACAAAGAGCGAAAACAAACAGGTTGAGTCGGCAGCGAGACTAACATGGTCGTCTTGACTATGATCTGACGATGAGTGGTAAGTTTGACCGGGTCTTAAAGGCTGAGGTGATTATGGTGAATGAGCTGCAGCTGGAACCCTGACTCCCGCACACCAGACTTCACTCCTGCAATCAAGGACAGACAGAGGGGAGGGAAAAAGCAGAGAGAGAGCTACCTAGCAGCAGTAGGCCTAACAATTACACTTGCCGGTGTTAGTCAAATGTATCACTATGGGGTAATTAACACTCACAGTGTTATTTATATTCAACACTAGTGTTAACTCTAGAGTTAACTCCTAGTAGTGTTATGCAAAAACACTGTTGCAATAATTGATTTGGTGTGTTTTTTTAACACAATATATGCTGTAAAGCCTAATTGGCATATTTTCCACTGTGCATTTTCTTTTGAAGTGAATTTCAGAGTTACCACCCATGACTGGATTTGTTAGTGACAGAGACATGGTTGTTGAATTATTTCCTTCTAAAGTATTGTGGCTTTCACAGAATGAGTACCTAGGTGAATGTAATTATAACAAAAATTACTTCATAACAATACATTACATATATCGTAAGTCGTAGATTTACCCTAACACAGTGGTGTTAGAAACATCCTGGTTTACTAATTACAGGCCACATCAGGCCTGCAAGTCGCATTCTGCTGGCTGGCAAAGTGATGTGTAATTCCTATTGGAATCCAGCCAGAGTTAGGATATCCAACAGTTAACATTTCTATTAATCTGCCATCTGCATTCATAATGACTGCCAGGGTTAGGATCAATGTGAGGAGACTACCTAAACCATTTAAACATGAACAACCATTTCACTAATGGGTGCAATAAATCTAACTAACAGATTGGATTCGTTTCGAAAAATGTCAATCAATGCAAAAAAATCAACCTGCATGGCAAGCTGGGAAAAATAACAATGATGGGTGTGGGTTTGAAGGGAATGTTTTGCTCTCCACAGTGTAAAACAATAACTATGGTTATTAACACCAACACTGGGGTTCTTTTACTCCACTGGGTGTTAACTCCAACAGAGTGAAATTAACTCCTGAATCAAAACTAGAAAAATTAGCCAATTTGCTGAGAATGCTGCAGTCTATTTCTCTGCTTCTCTCTCTCTCACTCTCTCTCTGTCTCTCTCTCTCTCTCTCTCTCTCTCTCTCTCTCTCTCTCTCTCTCTCTCTCTCTCTCTCTCTCTCTCTCTCTCTCTCTCTCTCTCTCTCTCTCTCTCTCTCTCTCTCTCTCTCTCTCTCTCTCTGCTCTCTCTCTCTCTCTCTCTCTCTGTCTCTCTCTCTCTCTCTCTCTCTCTCAATTCAATTCAAAGTAGATAGTAAACAAAAGTTAAATAAACAATAAATATTAACAGTAAACATTACACTCAGAAGTTTCAAAAGAATAAAGACATTTCAAATGTCATATTATGTATATATACAGTGTTGTAACAATGTGCAAATAGTTAAAGTACAAATGGGAAAATAAATAAACATAAATATGGGTTGTATTTACAATGGTGTTTGTTCTTCACTGGTTGCCCTTTTCTTGTGGCAACAGGTCACAAATCTTGCTGCTGTGATTGCACACTGTGGTATTTCAAATTCTTTGTGGGTCTGTGTAATCTGAGGGAAATATGTGTCTCTAATATGGTCATACATTTGGCAGGAAGTTAGGAAGTGCAGCTCAGTTTCCACCTTATTTTGTGGGCAGTGTGCACTTAGCCTGTCTTCTCTTGATAGCCAGGTCTGCCTACGGCGGCCTTTCTCAATAGCAAGGCTATGCTCACTGAGTCTGTACATAGTCACCCTTCATTTTGGGTCAGTCACAATGGTCAGGTATTCTGCCACTGTGTTCTCTCTGTTTAGGGCCAAATAGCATTCTAGTTTGCTTAGTTTTTTGTTAATTCTTTCCAATGTGTCAAATAATTATATTTTGGTTTTCTCATGATTTGGTTGGGTCTAATTGTGTTATTATCCTGGGGCTCTGTGGGGTCCGTTTGTGTTTGTTAACAGAGCCCCAGGACCAGCTTGCTTAGGAGACTCTTCTCCAGATTCATCTTTCTGTAGGTGATGGCTTTGTTATGGAAGGTTTGGGAATCATTTCCTTTTAGGTGGTTGTAGAATTTAACGTCTCTCTTCTGGATTTGGATAATTAGTGGGTATCGGCCAAAATCTGTTTTACATTGTACACAGAGAATATTATTACAGAATTCTGCATGTAGATTCTCAATTTGGTGTCCCATTTTGTGAATTCTTGATTGGTGAGCGAAACCCAAACTGCACAACCATAAAGGGCAATCGGTTCTATAACTGATTCAAGTATTTTTAGCCAGATCCTGATATGTATGTCAAATTTTATGTTCCTCAGATCGTTCACAGCTTTGCGTTACCTGTGGTGCTGATGTTTAGGCCGAGGTATGCATTGTTTTTATGTGCTCTGTACCTTTTTTGGAACACCATTATTTTTGTCTTACAGAGATTTACTGTCAGGGCCCAGGTCTGACAGAATCTGTGCAGAAGATCTAGGTGCTGCTGTAGGCCCTCCTTGGTTGGGGACAGAAGCACCAGATAGAAGCAGCAAACAGTAGACATTTGACTTCAGATTCTAGTAGGTTGAGGGCGGGTGCTGCAGACTGTTCTAGTGCCCTTGCAAATTCGTTAATAATGTATATACACTACCAGTCAAAAGTTTTAGAACAACTACTCATTCAAGGGTTTTTCTTTATTTTTACTATTTTCTACATTGTAGAATAATAGTGAAGACATCAACACTATGAAATAACACATATGGAATCATGTAGTAACCAAAAAAGTGTTAAACAAATCAAAATATATTTTATATTTGAGATTCTTCGAATAGCACCCTTTGCCTTGATGACAGCTTTGCACACTCTTGGCATTCCCTCAACCAGCTTCATGAAGTAGTCACCTGGAATGGATTTCAATTAACAGGTGTGCCTTCTTAAAAGTTAATTTGTGGAATTCCTTTCCTTCTTAATGCGTTATGGCCAATTAGTTGTGTTGTGACAAGGTAGAGGGTATATACAACAGATAGCCCTATTTGGTAAAATACCAAGTCCATATTAAGGCAAGAACAGCTCAAATAAGCAAAGAGAAACGACAATCCATCATTACTTTAAGACATGAAGGTCAGTCAATATGGAACGTTTCAAGAACTTTGAATTTTTCTTCAAGTGCAGTCGCAAAAACCATCAAGCACTATCATGTAATTGGCTGTCATGAGGACCGCCACAGGAATGGAAGACCCAGAGTTTCCTCTGCTGCAGAGAATAAGTTAATTAGAGTTACCAGCCTCAGAAATTGCAGCCCAAATAAATGCTTCACAGAGTTCAAGTAACAGGCACATCTCAAAATCAACTGTTCAGAGGAGACTGTGAATCAGGCATTCATGGTCGAATTGCTGCAAAGAAACATCTACTAAAGACACCAAGAAGAAGAGACTTGCTTGGGCCAAGAAACACGAGCAATGGACATTAGACCGGTGGAATTTTGTCTTTTGGCCTGGAGTCTAAATTGGACACTTTTGATTCCAACTGCTGTGTCTTTGTGAAATGCGGTGTGGGTGAACGGATGATCTCTGCATGTCTATTTCCCACCGTAAAGCATGGAGGAGGAGGTGTTATGGTGTGGGGGTGCTTTGCTGGTGACACTGTCTGTGATTTATTTAGAATTCAAGACACACTTAACCAGCATGCCTACCACAGCATTCTGCAGCGATACGCCATCTCATCTGGTTTGGGCTTAGTGGGACTATTATTTGTTTTTCAACAGGACAATGACCCAACACACCTCCAGGCAACACACCTCCAGGCTATTTTACCAAGAAGGAGAGTGATGGAGTGCTGCATCAGATGACCTGTCCACCACAATCCCCTGACCTCAACCAAATTGAGATGGTTTGGGATGAGCTGGACCACAGAGTGAAGGAAAAGCAGCCAACAAGAGCTCAGCATATGTGGGAACTCCTTCAATACTATTGGAAAAAGCATTCCAGGTGAAGCTGGTTGAGGGAATGCCAAGAGTGTGCAAAGCTGTCATCAAGGCAAAGGGTGGCTATTTTAAAAATCTTAACAAAAAAATGTGTTTAACACTTTTTTGGTTACTACATGATTCAATATGTGTTATTTCATAGTTTTGATGTCTTCACTATTATTCTACAATATAGAAAATAGTAAAAATAAAGAAAAACCTTTGAATGAGTAGGTGTTCCAAAACGTTTGACCTGTAGTGTGTGTTGAAGAGGGAGGGGCTTAAGCTGCATCCCTGTCTCACCCCACAACCCTGTGGAAAGAAATGTGTTTGTTCTTTGCCAATTTTACCTGCACAATTGTTGTTTTTGTACATGGATTTGATAATGTTGAATGTTTTTCCCCCAAAACCACTTTCCATCATTTTGTATAGCAGACCCTCATGCCAAATTGAGTCAAAAGCTTTTTTGAAGTCAACAAAGCTTAAGAAGACTTTGCCTTTGTTTGGGTTTGTTTGTTTGTCAATTAGGTTGTGCAGGGTAAATACGTGGCCTGTCATAATTTGTCAAATTTGTCTCCACTTTTGTGGATTGGGATTATCAGTCCTTGGTTCCAAATATTGGGGAAGATGCCAGAGCTGTAGATGATGTTAAAGAGTTGAAGTATAGCCAATTGGAATATCTGGTCTGTGTATTTTATGATTTCATGTAGGATACCATCACCACAGGCCTTTTGGGGTTGGAGGGTTTGTATTTTGTCCTGTAGCTCATTCAATGTAATTGGAGAATCCAGTTTTGTTCTGGTAGGCTTTAACCGTTGATTCTAAGATATACATTTGATCATGTACACTATCGTTCAAAAGTTTGGGGTCACTTAGAAATGTCCTTGTTTTCGAAAGAACAGCAATTTTTTTGTCCATTAAAATAACATCAAATTGATCAGAAATACAGTGCAGACATTGTTAATGTTCTAAATGGCTATTGAAGCTGGAAACGGCTGATTTTTAATGGACTATCTACATAGACTTACAGAGGCCCATTATCAGCAACCATCAGTCCTGTGTTCCAATGGCACGTTGTGTTTGCTAATCCAAGTTTATCCTTTTAAAAGGCTAATTGATCATTATATAAAACCCTTTTGCAATTATGTTAGCACAGCTGAAAACTGTTGTGCTGATTAAAGAAGCAATAAAACTGGCCTTCTTGAGACTAGTTGAGTATCTGTAGCATCAGCAATTGTGGGTTCAATTACAGGCTTAAAATGGCCATAAACAAATAACTTTCTACTGAAACTCGTCAGTCTATTCTTGTTCTGAGAAATGAAGGCTATTCCATGCGAGAAATTGCCAATAATCTAAATATCTTGTACAACGCTAGTACTACTCCCTTCACAGAAAAGTGAAGAGGCGACTCCGGGATGCTGACCTTTTAGGCAGTTGGAAAGAAAAAGCCATATCTCAGACTGGCCAATAAAAATAAAAGATGGGCAAAATAACACAGACACTGGACAGAGGAAGATTTGAAAAAAGTGTTATGGACAGACGAATCGAAGTTTGAGGTGTTCGGATCACAAAGAAGAACATTTGTGAGATGCAGGCCAAATGAAAAGATGCTGGAGGAGTGCTTGATGCCATCTGTCAAGCATGGGAGGGGCAATTTGATGGTCTGGGGGTGCTTTGGTGGTGGTAAAGTGGAAGATTTGTACAGGGTAAAAGGGATCTTGAAGAAGGAAGGCTATCACTCCCTTCTGCCATGCCATACCCTGTGGACGGCGCTTGATTGGAGCCAATTTCTTCCTACAACAGGGCAATGACCCAAAGCACAGCTCCAAACTATGCAATAACTATTTAGGGAAGAAGCAGTCATCTGGTATTCTGTCTTTAATGGAGTGGCCAGCACAGTCACCGGATCTCAACCCTATTGAGCTGTTGTGGGAACAGCTTGACTGTATGGTACGTAAGAAGTGCCCATCAAGCCAATCCAACTTGTGGGAGGTGCCTCAGGAAGCATGGGGTGAAAACTCTTCAGATTACCTCAACAAATTTACAACTAGAATGCCAAAGGTCTGCAAGGTTGTAATTGCTGCAAACTGAGGATTATTTGACGAAAGCAAAGTTTGAAGGACACAATTATTATTTCTATTAAAAATCATTATTTCTAACCTTGTCAAAGACTACATTTCCTATGCATTTTGCTATATTTCCTATTCAAACTAATTTCATGTATGTTTTCATGGAAATCAAGGGACATTTTTAAGTGACCCCAAACTTTTGAACGGTACTGTATATTTTTTGGCTGTTTTTCTTTGTTATAGGGCCAAAAAGATTGGAGAAGTGGCTTACCCATACATCTCCGTTTTGGATAGATAACTCTTCGTGTTGTTGTTTGTTTAGTGTTTTCCAATTTTCCCAGAAGTGGTTAGAGTCTATGGATTATTCAATTACATTGAGCTGATTTCTGACATGCTGTTCCTTCTTTTCCGTAGTGTATTTCTGTGTTGTTTTAGTGATTCACCATAGTGAAAGCGTAGGCACAGGTTTTCTGGGTCTCTATGTTTTTGGGTTGGATAGGTTTCTCAATTTCTTTCTAGGTTTTTGCATTCTTCATCAAACCATTTGTCATTGTTGTTACTTTTATATCTCTCTAGAAGAGGGTATACTGTGGTGCATTTCTCTAAATGAATGTGTTTTCTCTACATGCCCTGCTTGTCTCCAGTCATCTATTTCCATAGATTATGTCTGCAGATAGACATCACTGCACAAGTAGGTCAGGACAATAGTGTAGGAGGAGAGGGGGGGTGGGAAGAAGAGAGGGAGGGAGGGAGGGATGGAGGGGAGAGAGAGAGAGAGAGAGAGAGAGGAGAGAAGAGAGAGAGGAGAGAGAGAGAGAGAGAGAGAGAGAGAGAGAGAGAGAGAGAGAAGAGAGAGAGAGGAGAGAGAGAGAGAGAGCAAGGAAGTGATTCCCAAACCTTCCATAACAAAGCCATCACCTACAGAGAGAATAACCCGGGGAAGAGTCCCACTAAGTAAGCTGTTCCTGGGGTTCTGTTCACAAACACAAACAGACCCCACAGAGCCCAGGGCAACAACACAATTAGACCCAACCAAATCATGAGAAAACAAAAATATAGTTACTTGACAAATTGGAAAGAATTAACAAAAAAACTAAGCAAACTAGAATGCTATTTGGCCCTAAACAGAGAGTACATAGTGGCAGAAAACCTGACCACTGTGACTGACCCAAACTTAGGTAAGCTTTGACTATGTACAGACTCAGTGAGCATAGCC